>NC_133325.1:664805269-664963282 GCF_042186555.1 Aquarana catesbeiana | reverse complement strand
TATGTGCCCAAAGACATTTTGTTGATGGCGTCTACTGATTGAAAGTTCCCTGACAAAGGTGTGCTGACAGCAGTTGTGATATCAGTTTAGGCAGCTGGCAGCAGTGTCACTGGCTCTCCAGAAATGAAACCACTACATACACACACTAAACCCTTTCCCGCACTTTAGCCACAGTGCAGGTAGTGATATCACAGTAAGTGGGACAACAAGCTCTACCACTGGTCCAGGCCGACCAGAAGCACTAATTACTGCAGGAGAGGGTAGTGGATTTGCTGGCATTCTCTGTGAAAAGTGGAATTAGCAGCCCTGGATCTGGAGGAGGAGCTCCTTGAGTCAGGAGTCTGCTGAGCAAAATATACCTCTGGAGGAAGCTGGTGGTAACATTGACAAGGTCCCAACAAAACACCTCCCTCCAACCCCATTTTCATTACAGTCCACCCCATCTCCTAGTCACAGCGACTCCCTGCCACCATACCAACTCACTTTCTCTACACAGTTACAGCATCTGCCACCCACCTCTCGCTGGTCACTGTGCCTCTCTACCAACCACTTTACAGATCACAGCACCTCTGAATGCAAACCTCTTCCCCTCCATTATGCTACCTTTAGTCTACCCATCTTTTACCTCTTCCAGAGTTTCCCTCCTATCCATCTCCCCCCACCCGGTTTCATTACACTGCCTTTGTGCCATGCATTCCTCACACTCCAGGTCAAAGCACGTACATTCCACCTCATACACCCCACCCCAAGACCCACTTTCCAACCCTTCCCCTATGGTGTGTGTGGGGTGCAGCTTGGTATCTTTGCCTTGGGCACTGGATGGCCTTGTCCCAGCACTGGCAGCATTGATAGGAAATTGTGGGGCGTATTCATATGTATATCATCACCATGCTGAATGCTGCCGACATTGGGGATGTAAACATGCCCTGCCTGCCACTGAGCCTGCCATCAGCCTGTATTGCAAAGGTGAGCAGATGGGGAAGGGGAATGTCCAGAGGTAACAGAGAAAGGATTACAGTTTGGAGTGTTGACTCTCTATTTTCAGTGTACCTAAAATCATAAGTAATGGCAGGGTTTCATTTTTAAAATAATGATTGTGCTGAACTTTGTATATGTTCCTGAGACTCTGGCTTGCAGGACAGCAATTTCAGTATATTTTATGAGTACAAGAAGGCTTTTCTTTAACTATGCCCCTTAAAGCCCCTCCCACTCTTACCCCATTGTGGACCCACCCACAGTTTGCCATGACACGCTACAAGTCCCACATTACTACTCTACTTAGAGGTTGTAAACATCCCTTTACACTTTGTACTTGTAGGTAAGCCTAGACTAAGGCTTACCTATAGGTGCTGTAAATATCTCCTAAACGTGCGCTGTTTAGGAGATATTTACAGTATACTGCCCCGTGCCATTTCTTCAGTAGCGAGTGCTGTGACCAGCGGCTCCCATGCGGCTCTGGACAGTCACAGAGCTGGAGTCCGTGGCCCTGGAAAGAAATAGCAGTGAAGATGGATGCGGCCTGAAGCAGGAACTGCGCAGGCTTAGTTTGCAGGTGTCACATAATATGCTAGTATGCGATGCATACTAGCACATTATGTCTTTACTTTGCAGGGGAGGGAGAAGGAAAAATGTTGATCAAGGGTTTACTTCCTCTTTAAGCTACTCTCTCACCCCCCCTCCCCTTTCAGCCCCCTCCCTCTCACCCGCCCTTACCTCATCTCTATTTAATTTAATGTGTTTTAATAATTTATTTATTCTTTTTTTTTTACCACTTCAGCAAACTTTGTCTGGAGGCTTATTCAACTTAACGTTCATTTTCTGTCTCCTTTTCAGTTTCTCATCATTGTGGTAACTGCGTTCCCTTTTTTTTTTTTATTATAAAGCTTTATTCCGACGGTACATGAAGGTAAGATAGGAGATCAGTATATTATCACGGGAAACAATAAAAAAAAAAAGAAGGGGCTAAGGAGCTCCCCGCGCCCACTCCTACGACCAGTCACAGAGTTAACCAAGTTAATATATATGCCATGGTACCTACATACTAACACCCTTCCCTCTCTCTCCCCTTACTTTCCTATGCAGGACCTTTAACAAGCTAAGCTTCTACTGGCTATTATTTAACTTTACCAGAGCAAACGCCCTATAGCTCCTGTTTTAGTCTGGTATTCCATTTCCCTAGGGAACTGGCGGTTTTATCATTGTATCCCACTGTTGTATTCTTTGCTTCCTATTACGGTCAACCCATTTTTTTCAAACCAAGGCTTCCACATTCTGTCAAATTCTTTAAAGTTACCTCTCTTGATATACTCTATTCTTTCCCTGCATAGGGTTTAATTTAAAGTAGCAATCCAATCTTTTACTGTGGGGGGTTCCTTTGATTGCCATTTCAGTGCGATCGTTTTTCTGGCCTGGAACAAGCATCTCAAAATTGCCAGTATGGTACTTTTCCTCTCCCCCTGTACCCATCTATACCCGAGAATGCATACTATGGCCTCCTTCTCCACTAAAATACCAAATATATATCTCTCAAGCTTTCAGTCACCCCCTCCCAGTATTGGAACAACTTGGGACATCTCCACAATATGTGAATGAGATCCCCAGTCCCCCGACATCTGGGACAGCTATCATTAGATCTTCTTCTGAACTTATAGAGTCATTTAGGTGTATAATAAGCTCTGTTTAACAGCATCAGGTGCGATATCTTCTTATCTTCTGGGGGGGGGGGGGGGGCCGATAACAATGGTCCCATCTCTAAAATTCTCTTCCACTGCGCTTGCATCATTGCCCCTACATCCTTTTCCCATTTAGCTCTTACATCATGGAGTAAACCCTCACCATTAACTACATTACTTAGTTGTTTATAGATCTTAGATATTAACCCCTTAGTGGGGGCTACCTGTAATATACATTGAAATAGTGGCGTTTCTTTCCACACTAAACTGTGGTTCTTAAATTGAGGTTTGAGAGCATGTTCTAACTAACAGTACGTAAAAAAGGAACTCTGCGGCAAATTAAATTCACATTCCAACTCCGGAAGTTTCTTTAGTGTATTACCTGTATATAGTTGTCTTAGCCGTTTAATACCTTGATCTTCCCACTCTCTAACTTTTCCTATCTTAAGAATTTCCTGCAGATTACGATTGTTCCAAATGGGAGTATATTCAGTAACCCCATTGTATCTCATCTGTTTTTTAACTATTTTCCATACTTTGGTTAACATTTTGATTGTGGGGTATTCATAATGGAAGGAGCTTGCTTCTAGGGCCTCAATTATTGTATTATGTAAAGCACCTATCAACAAGATTCTGCCATTTGGGGAACCCCACACCCCAATAACTGCTGCAGTTGGGTTGATAAAAAATAGCGTTGGGTTGATTGCTTGGGTTGATAAAAAATAGCGTTCTGTTTGTGGGAGGGCAAAGCCACCATCCCTCACCGGGAGCTGAAGTACATGTAACCATATCCTGGCTTGTCCCCCTTTCCATATCAATTCCCTAAAGAGGCTCTCAATTTTATTGAACCACTTCTTGCATATCCACACTGGAGAATTGTGCAGAACATACAATTGTGGCATCCAGATCATTTTTATTAAACTACATCTTCCTTCCACTGATAGGGGAAAATGTTTGCAAATGCCTATCTTTTGTTTGAATTTCAACAAGAGTGGAATAAGGTTTTTACTAATGTATTGGTTAGGGTCCTTTGTCATGACAATTCCCAAGTATTTCAATGCATCCACTGTCACCAACTGGGGCATTCCATGTACTGTTGACGCACTTATGGGGTCTATAGGTAATAACACAGACTTCTCCCTGTTTATCTCCAGACCTGTAAAACTGCCAAATGATTCCAATATTCTCGTTGCCTTTAACAATGAATTACTGGCATCACCCAGGAATAGCAAGATATCGTCCGCATACAGCGCAATTCTTTCTTCGCCCATCTTTCTCTGGAAACCAATAATCTCGGAACTCGCTCTTATGGAGACAGCCAGGGGCTCCATCGCCAAAGCGAAAAGCAATGGAGATAATGGACACCCCTGTCTCGTCCCCCTCTCAAGTTCAAACCAGTCCGATAACTCACCGTTAATTTTTTATCTTGCCTTAGGTCTATCATACAGCATTTTAATCCAAGAAATAAATGAGGGACCAAATCCAAATTTCCCCAGCACTCGCCAAATATATCCCCACTCCACACTATCGAAGGCTTTAGTCACATCTAAAGTCAATACCGCCCTTGAACCCTCATTCTCAGTTGGAGACTGTAGATTCAAGAAGGCCCTTCTAATATTCAAACTCGTGGATCTATTGGCTATAAAACTCGCCTGATCCCTATGGACCAGGTTGTGAATAACTCTAATCTAGCTGCCAAGACCTTGGCCAGAATCGATGCATAAAAGAGAAATTGGCCTATAAGCAGACACATTGAGAGGGTCCTTTCCATCTTTCTGCAGTACTATGATAGTTGCCTCCATCATAGAAGCAGGCAGATGGCCCCCCTTGGTTGTCCCTCCTAGAGTTTTAACCACTTAAGGACCAGCCTCGTTTTGGATTTTAGGTGTTTACACGTTTAAAACAGGTTTTTCTGCTAGAAAATTACTTAGAACCCCCAAACATTATATATGGTTTTTCTTCTAACACCTTAGAGAATAAAGTGGCAGTCGTTGCAATACTTTTTTTTGCACCATATTTGCGCAGAGGTCTTAAAAGCGCACTTTTTTTTTGGAAAAAATTCACTTTTTTGAATAAAAAAAATAAGACAACAGTAAAGTTAGCCCATTTTTTTTAAAATTGTGAAATATAATGGTACGCCAAGTAAATTGATACCCAACATGTTATGCTTCAAAATTGCGCCCGCTCGTGGAATGGCGTCAAACTTTTACCCTCAAAAATCTCCACAGGCGATGTTTAAAAAATTGTACAGGTTGCATATTTTGCGGTACAGAGGAGGGCTAGGGCTAGAATTATTTCTCTCGCTCTACCGGTCGTGGCGGTACCTCATATGTGTGGTTTAACCACCATTTTCATATGCGGGCGCTACTCGCGTATGCGTTTGCTTCTGCGCCCGAGCTCCTCGGGACGGGGGGGGGGTTTAAAATTTTTTTTTTTTTTTACTTTTATTATTTATTTTACATTATTTTATTTATTTTTACACTGTTTAAAAAAAAAAATTGTGTCACTTTTATTCCTATTACAAGGAACGTAAACATCCCTTGTAATAGAAAAAAGCATGACAGGTCCTCTTAAATATGAGATCTGGGGTCAAAAAGACCTCAGATCTCATATTTACACTAAAAGGCAATAAAAAAAAGTAATTTAACAAAATGACATTGAAAAAAATATGCCTTTAAGAGGCGTGGACGGAAGTGACGTTTTGACGTCGCTTCCGCCCAGCAGTGTCATGGAGACGAGTGGGCGCCATCTTAGCCTCAATCATCTCATCTCCAGGTACACCACAGGGAAGGATGCGATCGCCTCCGCCGCTACCGACGGCTCCAGTAAGCGGCGGAAGGCACCGGATCTCGGCGGGAGGGGGGCCCTGTCCCGCCACCGATAAAAGTGATCTTGCGGCGAATCCGCCACAGGGACCACTTTTATCTGAAAGCCGGCCACCGCACGAAAATGGCGATACCGGGGTTATGGCAGCTAGCTGCTGCCATAACAACGATATCCCCGTTTAAAGTTTGGACGTACATCGTCGTGCGGCGGTCGGTAAGTGGTTAAGCAACTCTGGGATTAATACATCACCATAGTGTTTATAGGCCTCAATTGGAAGTCTATCTGGGCCAGGAGATTTTTGGTTTGCCATACTGGCGACCGCTTGTTGAAGTTCTGCAAGTGTTATTGGTGTTTCTAATAGATCCCTTCCTCCTGCAAGATGGCCGGAATTACCAGATCCCCCAAGAACTCCTCCATTCCCTTTTTCTGCGTGGTATAGAGAGTTTCATAATAGTCCCTGAATATTTGCACTATCTTTGAAGTATTTGAAAATATATCACCTCCTAAGGACCTGATGGCAAGAATAGTGGATGGAGCAGTATTGGACTTCACCAACTGTGCCAACACCTTTCCCACTCTTTCCCCCTCTACCAAGGAGACCTGTCGCTGGAGAAGGCACCTAGTCTCTGCCTTCTGCATAATAACTACCTTGTACTTTTGTTTATCTAGCCCAAATGTTTCCTTCTCAGGGATTAGGTCTATTATATAATTATTTTCAGCCCCAAGCACCTCTCTTAACTGGTTCCCGACCGGCGCATGCCGATGTATGTTGGTAGAATGGCACGGCTAGGCAAATGGACTTACAGGAACGTCCATTTGAATTCCCTGCCGTGCCATTGCGTGCGTGCCGGGAGTTCCGTGAGTCGGGTCCCGCGGACTCGATCGCCACGGGGATACCCGCGATCGCCTCACGGAGAGGATGAACGGGGAGATGCTGATGTAAACAGCATCTCCCCGTTCTGCCTAGTGACAAGTGTCACTGCTCCCTGTCATCGGGAGCAGTGATCAGAGTAATGACACTGCTAGTCCATCCCCCTACAGTTAGTAAACACTCCCCTAGGATACACTTAACCCCTCCCCACCCCCTAGTGGTTAACCCCTTCACTGCCAGTGTCATTTACACAGTAATCAGTGTATTTTTAATCGCACTGATCGCTGTATAAATGACAATGGTCCCAAAAATGTGTCAAAAATGTCCGACATGTCCGCCATAACGTCGCAGTCACAATAAAAAAAAAAAAATCGCTGATTGCTGCCATTACTAGTAAAAAAAAAAATATTAATAAAAATGCCATAAAACTATCTCCTATTTAGTAAACGCTATAACTTTTGCGCAAACCAATCAATAAACTCTTATTGTGATTTTTTTTTTTTTTTTACCAAAAATATGTAGAAGGATACGATCGGCCTAAACTGAGGAAAAAAATGTTTTTTATATATTTTTGGGGGATATTTATTATAGCAAAATGTAAAAAATAATGCATTTTTTTTCAAAATTGTCGCTCTTATTTTGTTTATAGCGCAAAAAATAAAAATCACAGAGGCGATCAAATGCCACCAAAAGAAAGCTCTATTTGTGGGAAAAAAAGGACGTAAATTTTGTTTGGGAGCCACGTCGCATGACCGCGCAATTGTCAATTAAAGCGACGCAGTGCCGAATCGCAAAAAATGCTCTGGTCAGGAAGGGGGTAAAATCTTCCGGGGCTGAAGTGGTTAAGCCACCTGCTGTATTAGTACACCTCTACAGAAGGCCTTCAAGGCATTCCACATCACGACAGGCGAAACTGTTCCTTCATTAATTTCTACAAATTCTCTCAATTTAGGGAGAACCCCATCTGCTTTTTTAATTAATTCAAACCAGTACGGATTTATTTACCACTCTTTCCGGATTTTGTTCCCTCCCAGGTTCAATATAACCACCACAGGGGAATGATCCGATATGCCTCTTGGCCAATATAAGATTTTCTCGGTAATCTGTAGTGCTCTATCATTCCCCAAAACCAAATCTATCCTAGAGAGCGCGGAATAAGAGGCTGAATAGCATGAATATTGTGCGACTCCTGGATTCCGCACTCTCCATAGGTCTAGTAACCCCACTTCGTCCAAGAATTGACGTAAGCGACTCTTCTCCACAGACTCCGAGGGAGTCCGTACAGGAAATCGATCCAGTTTTCTATCCAAAATCTCATTAAAATCACCTACCGCTATAATCGGCACCCCTTCTTTGTCTAGCTGGAATTCAATCTAAACATAACATCTAAATTAAAGGGCGGAGGAATGTATATATTTGCCACCACATGCATATTACTATCAATTGAGCAGTATAAAAAAATAAATTGGCCCAACTCGTCAATACTGGACTGCCTGCAGGAAACGTTCACCCCTGTTTTCACCATAATGCTCACCCCCCTACTATAGAACGAGTGAACCTCATGGAATTGACATTGATATTTCTTCGACTGTAATTGCTGGAGTGTATTTTTAGTTAAATGCTTTTCCTGCAGGCAGACCAGATCTACACCGCAGCTCTCCATCATGGAGAGTACTGCCAGCTTTTTGAGCGGTGTCCCCAGTTCCCTGACATTCCAGGATCCTATTTTTAGTGTCTTAGCTTGCATCTATATGTCAATAAATATATACCGACCTAGAGGATATATCTAACTAAAATTAAATTCATTACAAATTAATACTTGTCTATCATGCATTTTTAACAGTGAATTCCATTTCACCTCCACTCTAAAATCGTGACTTTAAATGACGTGTCCAACACAACCAACCTAAATACATACTTACTAAATCCTTTCATGTGGGATTCAAATACCTTTTTCGTATAATCAAAACTTTGTGTATAAGCCTGAGTCCAACAAAAGTGATTTCCACTAGTTTTCCTGCTTGCTGCGAGTACCTTTAAACCAAACTTCCCCATTATCAGTGCCTCAGCAATACCTAGATTACCTCCTACCCCATTCCCCCAACCCTCCCCTCCCCCGCCACCCAGCTGGATATCCCCCCTCCCTCTCCTACCCGCCCTCCCCCCCACTTAACTAGGTGAACCCCAGGCCTCCCTTGTTTTTCGCAACAACATTACTTTATCCTTATAGTTAAGAAACTTCATCAGTATTTGTCTAGGATAACCCCCTTCTGGAGGGGCCCTGAAGGGGACTCTATGTGCTCTTACAATCGAGAACATCATTGAGAATGATTCTCTACCAAAAAGTTCAACCAGCCACTTTTCTAGGAACTCCATAGAGTTAGAGCCCTTTTTTCCGGCAGACCCACCAACCTCACATTGTCCCTCCGACTCCTATTCTCCATTTTGGAAGCCTGCTTAGATATCTGTTCCTTCATCCTTTTCACTTCTTTCATTAATGGGGATATATCATCTTCTAGCTGGCTGACCCATTCTTCCAAGGCTGTCGTTCTCTCTGCTGTTTTTTGTAAGTCCTGTCTGACCAGTATCAGATCCTCTTTTACTCCCTTCATCTGTTCGCAAAGTTCTTTAATTGAGTTATTGCATACACTCACTGCCATAAGTACATCCATTAGGGTTGGCTCTTTCTCTGGGGGCAAAGTTGGGTCAGTTGTTACATCTGTACCTACATTTTGATCACTAGTCCCCTGACCTTTATTGCTATGTATTTTAGTCGACGGTGCTGCGACAGATAGCTGGGTCTGGCCCTGGCTTAATTTATTTATTTTAAAACAAAAATTGTATGTGTTTTAATTTTATTTACTCCTAAAAAAAGGCCCACCAAAGTCCTCAGCACCAGGCCCATAATGCTCTTAATCAGGCCCTGGTAGTAGGGATTATCCTGGGCTGGCCCACAATTATTTTGTTTGCAGAGTCCAATCCTCCTGTAGGCAGCAATATAACCCACTTTTCTAAATTATGTGTCCCTCAATGGATAAGAAAACAGAATTTTTATACTCACCAAACCCATTGAGGGACACAGCTTGAAGGTATTTAAATAATGGAGGGTTATACTGCCTCCAACAAAAGAAATGAACCTAAGGCACATAAAATGGATGCATTGAATGACTGCCTCTTTAACCACTTCAGCCCCGGAAGGATTTACCCCCTTCCTGACCAGAGCACTTTTTACAATTTGGCATTGCATCGTTTTAACTGCTAATTGCACGGTCATGCAATGCTGTACCCAAACGAAATTTGCGTCCTTTTCTTCCCACAAATAGAGCTTTCTTTTGATGGTATTTGATCACCTCTGCCGTTTTTATTTTTGCGCTATAAATGGAAAAAGACCAAAAATTTTGAAAAAAAATGATATTTTCTACTTTTTGTTATAAAAAAAAAAATCCAATAAACTCAATTTTAGTCATACATTTAGGCCAAAATGTATTCGGCCACATGTCTTTGGTAAAAAAAATGTCAATAAGTGTATATTTATTGGTTTGCGCAAAAGTTATAGCGTCTACAAGCTAGGGTACATTTTCTGGAATTTACACAGATTTTAGTTTATGACTGCCTATGTCATTTCTTGAGGTGCTAAAATGGCAGGGCAGTACAAACCCCCCCAAATGACCCCATTTTGGAAAGTAGACACCCCAAGGAAATTCCTGAGAGGCATGTTGATCTCATTGAATATTAATTTTTTTGTCCCAAGTGATTGAATAATGACAAAAAAAAAAAAAAATTACAAAAAGTTGTCACTAAATGATATATTGCTCACACAGGCCATGGGCATATGTGGAATTGCACCCCAAAATACATTCAGCTGCTTCTCCTGAGTACGGGGATACCACATGTGTGGGACTTTTTGGGAGCCTAGCCGCGTACGGGGCCCTGAAAACCAATCACCGCCTTCAGGATTTCTAAGGGCGTAAATTTTTGATTTCACTCCTCACTACCTATCACAGTTTTGAAGGCCATAACATGCCCAGATGGCACAAACCCCCCCCCCCCCCAAATGACCCCATTTTGGAAAGTAGACACCCCAAGCTATTTGCTGAGAGGCATGTTGAGTCCATGGAATATTTTATATTTTGACACAAGTTGCGGGAAAGTGACACATTTTTTTTTTTGCACAAAGTTGTCACTAAATGATATATTGCTCACACAGGCCATGGGCATATGTGGAATTGCACCCCAAAATAAATTTAGCTGCTTCTCCTGAGTATGGGGATACCACATGTGTGGGACTTTTTGGGAGCCTAGCCGCGTACGGGGCCCCGAAAACCAATCTCTGCCTTCAGGATTTCTAAGGGTGTAAATTTTTGATTTCACTCTTCACTGCCTATCACAGTTTCGGAGGCCATGGAATGCCCAGGTGGCACCCCTCCCCCCCCAAATGACCCCATTTTGGAAAGTAGACATCCCAAGCTATTTGCTGAGAGGCATGGTGAGTATTTTGCAGCTCTCATTTGTTTTTGAAAATGAAGAAAGGCAAGAAAAAACTTTTTTTTTCTTTTTTCAATTTTTAAAACTTTGTGACAAAAAGTGAGGTTTGCAAAATACTCACTATACCTCTCAGCAAATAGCTTGGGGTGTCTACTTTCCAAAATAGGGTCATTTGGGGGGGGGGGATTGTGCCACCTGGGCATTCCATTGCCTCCAAAACTGTGATAGGCAGTGAAGAGTGAAATCAAAAATTTATGCCTTTAGAAAGCCTGAAGGCGGTGCTTGGTTTTCGGGGTCCCGTACGCGGCTAGGCTCCCAAAAAGTCTCACACATGTGGTATCCCCGTACTCAGGAGAAGCAACAGAATGTATTTTGGGGTGTAATTTCACATATTCCTATGGCATGTTTGAGCAATATATCATTTAGTGACAACTTTGTGCAAAAAAAAAAAAAAATTTGTCTCTTTCCCGCAACTTGTGTCACAATATAAAATATTCCATGGACTCGACATGCCTCTCAGCAAATAGCTTGGGGTGTCTACTTTCCAAAATGGGGTCATTTGGGGGGGGTTTGAACTGTCCTGGCATTTTATGCACAACATTTAGAAGCTTATGTCACACATCACCCACTCTTCTAACCACTTGAAGACAAAGCCCTTTCTGACACTTTTTGTTTACATGAAAAAATTATTTTTTTTTGCAAGAAAATTACTTTGAACCCCCAAACATTATATATTTTTTTAAAGCAAATGCCCTACAGATTAAAATGGTGGGTGTTTCATTTTTTTTTTCACACAGTATGTGCGCAGCGATTTTTCAACGCATTTTTTGGGGAAAAAACACACTTTTTAAAATTTTAATGCACTAAAACACACTATATTGCCCAGGGGTGCTTTTTTTTTTTTTTTCTTTATTTTTTTTTGCTTTTTTATCTTATTTTTAAACTGTTCCTTTCATTTTTTTTTTTAATCATTTTTATTGTTATCTCAGAGAATGTAAATATCCCCTATGATAGCAATAGGTAGTGACACGTACTCTTTTTTGAAAAAAATGGGGTCTATTAGACCTTAGATCTCTCCTCTGCCCTCAAAGCATCTGACCACACCAAGATCGGTGTGATAAAATGCTTTCCCAATTTCCCAATGGCGCTGTTTACATCCGGCGAAATCTAAGTCATGAAATGCTCATAGCTTCCGGTTTCTTAGGCCATAGAGATGTTTGGAGTCACTCTGGTCACTGATCAGCTCTATGGTCAGCTGGCTGAATCACCGGCTGCATTCTCAGGTTCCCTGTTGAGACAGGAGAGCCAGAGAAAAACACGGAAGACGGTGGGGGGGGACATTCCCTCCCACTGCTTGTAAAAGCAGTCTAGAGGCTAATTAGCCGCTAGGATTGCTTTTACATGAAAGCCGACCGCTGGCTGAAAAGAATGATACCTAAACCTGCAGGCATCATTCTGGTATAACCACTCAAAGTCGTGAATGGCGTACCTGAAGACAAAAAAATGGTTAACAATAGAACACAGTAAACGGTAAAGTATAAAAAATTGCATACCTGAAAAGCAAACATGATAAAACATAATAACAATAAAACATTGCAGAATAGAATACAGTAAAAAAGAGCAGAACAATAGAGAGAGAATAGAGAGAGAGAGAACAATAAAATGACAACTATTTTTTTTAAATTTTATATATATATATATATATATATATATATATATATATATATATATATATTTTATTTTTTTACACTTTTTTTTGTAACTAACTTTTATAACTGTAACCGGTTCCAGGTTCGGGTCTCTCAAAATGTGATGGCATCTTGGGAGACCCTGTGAAAGTGTGCCTAGTTTGTGCAATGCTATACCCTACGCTAATACTCAACAAGTGCATGGTAGGGTTCAAAACCTTCACCAATGCAAAGACCAGGATTGTCAGGACAGGAGGGACAATAATAGCGGGTGTCACGCCTGTATCCGCGCTTGCTGCAGACACATCTTTTTTGGGGGGGTTAGTTGGGTAGGGGTACTCGGGAGGACATAAAGAAAATGCCTCTCATGCAGCCAACTGCATTTGGTTGGGGATGTGAATGGGGGAAGTACAGGCGCTGCAGAAGTGGTGGGTTCCCAATTAGGATTGGCGAATGCTGCAGGAAGGGCACTATGGGCACGACAGGCCTGTGTTTGTCTTCTTGGTGGCAGCGGGACAGTACTTGTGCTTGCTACCTCACCAGCTTGAACTGCACTTATGGGACTCGCCACGTCACCAAGTGTTACTGCAGTGCTGGTTTGACTATGACCGGGGTGTACTAAGCCGCTGGTGCTTGCCAGTTCACCAAAATGCTACCAAAAAAACTGTTAGCGATCGCAGGGATCAGGCCTGACTCTGCGAACGCTGCAGTTATGCGTTTAGTGTTTTGTAAGTGACAGTGATCGATCGATACTGCACTTGGGTGGGCTGGGCGGAGGGGCAAAACGCAGGTGCTAGCAGGTATCTGGGCTGATCCCGCTAACACTGCGTTTTTGGGAACCCTAAACTGCTGGGGACGCTAGTATAGATCTGATCAGATATTGATCCGTTCAGATACTATACCACTAAGGGAGGTGTATGCTGCGTGTGTGGGTGTTAGCGGTACTGGTGCTAATCTGACACTGCCTGGGGCGACGCATATCACCGCCGGGCGATCAGGCGGCTAAACCTTTATTAGGTAATAAATGGCAGGTGCCCTGACACTATAAAAAATAAATGAACTAACCAGTGTCACCCGTAACAGTTATACGGTGATCAGTGGTGAAAGGGTTAACTAGGGGGCAATCAAGGGGTTAAAACATTTATTAGGTAGTATATGGGGGTCTGTGACGCTATAAAACGCTGACGGCGAACCTAAATATTTACCTCCCTAACTAGCGTCACCAGCGACACTAATGCAGCGATCAGAAAAATAGCAACACTGGCGACGGGGGGTGATCAAGGGGTTAAAACTTTTTTGGGGGGGTTAGGGGGTATCCTAGACCTAAAGGGGGCTAACCCTAACTGCCCTACCACACTAACTGTCACAAACAGTATATAGCATTTCTCACAAGGCCTGGTATATAGCATTTCTCA
This sequence comes from Aquarana catesbeiana, assembly GCF_042186555.1. Classification (NCBI taxonomy): domain Eukaryota; kingdom Metazoa; phylum Chordata; class Amphibia; order Anura; family Ranidae; genus Aquarana; species Aquarana catesbeiana. The sequence goes on along the minus strand of NC_133325.1, from coordinate 664,949,325 downwards.
CATTCCTGGTATATAGCATTTCTCACAAATCCTGGTATATAGCACCATGCAGTAATCAGAAAAAAAAAAACTGCTTGGTGTCAGTGTGACGGGGGGGGTGATCGGGGGTGTAATGTGTGCCTGGCATGTTCTACTGTGTGTGTGTTGGTGCACTCACATTACAATCTTCTCTCCTCGGCGCCGGAATGGAAAATGGCGAGCAGAGATGACATCATTTCCTCTGCCTCTGTGTACAATACAGAGGCAGGGAAATTATCCCATTGGCCAGGAGCGATCGCGAGGGGGGCCACGAATGGATGGCCTCCCCCTCACCACCGATCGCCGGGGAGGATTTGCCGATCGGCGCAGGCACCGGGGGGGGGGGTGTCGATCGGACCCCCCACCCGTGGGCAGGCAAGGACGTGCATCGTCGTGCGGCGGTCGGCAACTGGTTAAGGCTATAACTCCTACAACGTCACATCTTGCCAGGTGTAGCTAGCGGTCCAAAGAGCAAAGTTGATGGACTAAATGTTCCTCAAAGGACTCTGAGTAAAGAACTTTATGCGGAGTACAAAAATCCTATTTTCTTTATTGTCCATTGAATGACAGGTTGGAGTTCTTAAGCAGTAGAGAGTCATCTAAAAAGTAGTATTAACTTAAGGAAGGGCACACCTAAATACCATAGATGAAGCAGCCCAACAAGGGAAAAAAAGCAGTTTGCAACTCTTTGGTTGAAGCTAGCATATGCTGAGGTACATGCATCTATCTCATAAAACTTAGAAAATGTGTAAACAGAGGACCAGGCTGTACCCTCTGAGTCTGCTGTACAGCTCTGAGTCTCAGAGGCCTGATAATGAAAAGCCCAAGAGGTACCCGCTGCTCTAGTTGAGTTGACTTTAATGGGAAAAGGAGGCATTTTCTCTCTCAACCCATAGGCCTGCACAACAATCTGTCACATCCACTTAGTGGATGTGGAAGTTGGAGAACCTCTTTTAGGAACTTCTGGAATAACAAACAGATTCGATTTGTATAAATGAAGCAATGGCAAACACATATTGAATCACCTTTGGATGCACAGACCATTCCCCTTGGTCCAGATACTATCTCCCTAGGAAACATGCCTGCTAACTCTCCACCTCAGGAAAGTGCACCACACAGATTATTGGAGCTAAAGCTCTGCCCAAGAAGGGATGTACTCTAATCCTGTTGCCATCGCCACACTCCTGGTGACCCCCCCCCCCCAATGACTGATGACATGATAGTCTTTCAATGTTAAGGAAGAAAAGACCTGCCTCTGAGAATGCAGGGGACAGAAGCCACAACGACCAAGACATGGTTGCAGGAAATAAATTTGCTCTGTGTATGGCTGGCCTTAGTGGTGTAGGAAGAGGGAGGAACACAAGCTGAAGCAAAATCAGAAATAGTCGCTGACAGAGACACAAGATACACAATATTTTTCTGTGCCAATCTTTGCCCTTTAACATTTCAAACAATATCAGCAGTACAAGGTGCATTTGTAACTGCAGAGTGATCACCCTTCCATTTGGAAACAGACATGTTGCTTACACTCAAAGCGGAGAAGGAGCTTTGAATCCCTTAGGAATACTCACAGACCCGGAGTGGTTTATTAAAGCAGAAGAGGCTCTGAGCCACATGCCACTGCAGATGGGGAGAAAAAGTAATGTATAGACTATAGGGTTTATTTACTAAAGGCAAATCCACTTTGCACTGCAAGTGCACTTTGAAGTGCCCTTGAAAGTGTAGTTGCTGTCAATCTGAGGGGGAAATGCAAGGAAAATAAAAAACAGAATTTTTGCTTGTACGTAATTGGATGATAAAATCATCAGTTCAAAAAAAACTGGGAAAACTTATTTACTCGAGTATAAGCCTAGGGTGGGAAAATGTAGCAGCTACTGGGTAAACAATGCCCATCTGCAGCCGTACCTTTGATTACTAAAACAGCAGGTGTCTTCCGCTGTGTTATGCAGTCTGTTCAGCGGCTGTCCATTGTAACAAAGCCCCGCCTCCTCCTCATCCGTGATAGACGGAACACTGATACAATGCTGGGAAACTGTATCAGTGTTCCGTCTATCACGGACGAGGAGGAGATGGGGCTTTGTTACAGTGGATGGCTGCCGAACAGACTGCATAACACAGCGGGAGACACCCACCGTTTTAGTAATCAAAAGGTACGGCTGCAGATGGGCACCCTCACTCGAGTATAAGCCGAGGGGGGGGGGGGGTTCAGCCTAAAAAATGAGCTGAAAAACTCAGCTTATACTCGAGTATATACAGTAATTGCTTGGATTTATACACACTGAAATGAAACTACTCTGACTCTTGAAGATAAGAGCATGTAATTTTATTATCATAAGTCATTTTTTCAATAAAACACAGATGTGACTACAAAACAGGAATAAGAAACCTTTAATACAGTATATTTCACTAAGCAGGACTGTCTGGTTGTAATGTAGAACTTTCATTTCTCTTCTCTTGTTCCCAGATTATGCAGCTGCCACTCAGTGGAGGAATCAGCATCATGTTCTTCCTGCCTCTTACTGTAACCCAGAACCTTACCCTGATTGAAGAGGGCCTAACATCTGAATTTGTCCATGATATAGACCGGGCATTACAGTCAGTCACCATAAAGCTTAGTTTACCAAAACTGAAGCTGGAGTATGAGGCAGAACTTGGTAGCACATTACAAGATATGAGTATGTTTTTTTTTTTTATTTTAGAGTGCCTTACAAATGTGTTTAAACTATGCCACATGGTACCTGTTATATTTGGTGTTCAACTCTTCACAGCACTTGCTTAAACACAGAAGCTTCTCATTTCACATGTAACAGTACTCAGACCTTGGGCAACCTTTTAGGTGGGAAAGCATGCCCTAACCTATGCAGATATTGATTTTCAATAAGTCAGGATCTACACAGATACCACTGCAGGCTGAAGCAGCTCTTTAAAGGAGAAATGTGGACACGTAAAAAAAAGCAAACATACATACTCCCCTGCATGCTGCAGCATTGTTCTGATGCTGCAGCTGTCCCCTGCCGGCTCTAAGCCTGAGAACAGAGCAATCAGATGACTGCTGATCCCTTGGGTCTAAGTCTTCCCAGAGCAGAGAGCGGTGACTGTCAGTCACCACTCTCTGCCCTGCCCCTCCAGCGCTCACAAGAGGCTGTCAATCAGCTGGAGGTCCCTCCCCTGTCATTTTGTTCCTCTTGGTGTCAGGAACACTTGTCAGAAGTGATTCATGCTGATAGAGGAATGAAGCAGCAAACAAAAATGACACTTAGTGCTCTTAATTGAGACAAGTACACACTATAGAGGCATATGCTTTGTTAATATGTCGTGTCTGAGGTTTACAACCACTTTAATATCATTGCATTGTCCATGTTAACACTAACCAAAGATCTACTAGCTTCATTGATAAGCGGTAATATAGAATCAAAAGATTAAGGCAAATGGTATAGCATACAGAATTGTTAAAACAGATAGCGATTCACTGTCCACACATTAAGTGTGAAAATAGTAACCTCCTCTGAAACCTATAATATATTTAAAATAGGTTCCTCCATCCACATGCCAAATTGAAACAGTTTATCAAACAATGTATCAGTAACGGCTGAATTCAGAACACATTTGAGGATTCTGGAGCAAGTAAAACAGATAATTAATATTATAGGGTGTTTTGACATCTGTGCTGATTATATATTCTCTTGATGGTGTTTTACACATTATCTTGAACTGTAATCAAATTACAAATTCTTGGGCTCTATGTAAAAAATTGGAGGCATGTGTCTGAATTACAAATAGATTACCCATAACCAATTTTTCTACACATAATGCACAAAACTTAATTGGATGCTAGAAGCAATTCCTATTATAATTCGCAAATATTTTTGATGCTCCTACTGTGCTGCACAATATAGACAGACTTACCCTATATAGACACCATGTCACTTCTCCTGTTTTTGGACTACTAGTGTCAATAACAACATTAGTTGTTTGAACTCTTTCCCCTGTAAGTCATTCTGTAATGAACTCTACGCCTCTAAGTTTAACAAGAAGGCAGAACCAATTGAAACTTGATTTTAACTGACAGCTTGCGTGTGGGTACTAAATGTGAACACAGAGTTCAGGTAACTGTTTTAAATAAACAAAAATATTTAAAGACTTATGGTATAAATGGGTACATTATACTTTGGATGTGTTTTTTTAACAAGACAAAGTGCAGTAAAACTGGCCATACATTACACAATGTTTTTTGTTCAATTTACTTTTGATTTACCTCTATGTGGTGCAAAGGCTTGCCTGATTGCATACAAATATATGTTTGACCTCATATTGTATGGTTTTGATAAATCTAAAGGAAAATTGTACAAGAAAGTTGTAGAATGTATGGTCAGCCTTATGAGCAAAGTAAAGTTTAAGGAGGAGCAAAATTCTGCATTGTGGCCTCTTTACAGGTTAGCTTGATCTGACCCAGAATGTGAAGTGCTACATAGAGAAAGTTTTATGTAAAAAAAAAATACAAAACAGCAAAATGTCACCATGTATCTATATTTGGTCTAATGTAATTTCTATTTTGTTTAGAACTCCAGCCACTCTTCTCAGCTCCAGACTTCAGTAAAATTTCTTCCAAATCTCTGAAGCTCACACAGGCTGTTCACAAGGTTGCAATGGAACTAAATGAAGATGGAAGAGAGGAAGTACCAAAAGTGGATCCCAAGCACATCAATCACTTCCCTCTGGAGTTCCATTTGGATCACCCATTCATCTTTGTACTTCGTGCTGATGATAACGGTGCACTCCTGTTCATTGGAAAAGTAATGAATCCTAAAGAACTTTCTCGCTAATCTTGCTGCATTTTATGAAAAATGGTATAAATTGAATAAATTATGGATTCTATTAGCAGCCAAAGGATAAACTGGTTGAGTACTCTTGCCAGAAACAACAATCAGAAATCAGTAATCAGAAACAACTAGTAACCCCTGAAGAATTGGGTTAGGCACATTGAGTTCAGCCTCAGATTCTCCCTCACTGCCCTGTATGAAACTAGTTTTGAATAGATTAGACATCTGGTTGGATATTGTATAGATAGATATTAAGATATCATATTAAATAGAAAACAGCAAGTATACATAGTTGATTAAAAAAACAGTGCAAGGAACAATGTGTGCAAAGAGCCCATAACCTTCAATCAGACTTTACTACAGCCAATAAAAATGATTTCTGGTTGGCTGCTACAGGTCAAGGCCCATTGCATATTTGCCTTATTGAAAATGCCTGTTGGTTTATGTTTGAGAAGTAATAACTATTATTTACAAAGTCTAAACCAGTAACTCTTTACTCCAGAACATTCCTGCTCCAAGGATTCATAAATACTTGCTGTTTTAGGCAACTTCATTTTTGGGCCTTTCTTGTTATATGTCTGTAGGTCTCTTTATCAAATAGCCCCATCATATCTAGAATTGAGTTCTAACTGCGTCCTCTAAAAGAGTATCTACTACTTACCTTAACTGTGTCTGTATATATCCGCTAAGGAAATCACAAAGGCAGCTTTATTTCAACGAACATAAGGGAAAAAAACTTGTTGGGTGCCGTTCAAGATATGTATAAGAAAAAATAATCCTCATCTTCCAATTGAGTGCTTGCCTTGTATCATGTTTCTTTGAGAAAAATATAGAATAACTTCTTTGTATTCCATTTAGCTGAACTAGTTTTCTGTTATATCATTCTATTTCTTCAAAGTGTTGAGGTCCCAGCTGAGCTCTTCTCCTCTGCTATATGCCAGAACAATCCATTGCAATAAAGTGCATTACTTATTGCTCAGGAATCATGTCTCTTGCTTCATTCCATCAATGGAATAATAACCCAGTCTTGGAGCTGTGTAGTTTATTAAAATAATTAATGCACAGGGAATAGCATCTTCAGTAGATGGTATAACAAGTCTAATTAGTCAAGAATGTTCTCTTACCAGTTGTTTCACAAAGATACATTAACATCCAGTGTGTCCTGGGAGTTTCCAAGTGCTGACAGATGCAGCTATCTAACTACACATCTGTTATGAAATAATGGGTTTCATTTTTAAAAGCTTGCTCAAGAAAATGGTGGAATTACCTATGGCAGTGATGGCGAACCTGTGGCACGCATGCCACAGCTCGTGGGCATGCCAGGAGTGTCCTCCGCGGCCGCTGCAGACTTTTTTTAATGTACTTTATGATGACTCCGCTCGTCGCTGCTCTGCCTCTCTCTCCGACCTAAGGGCTGTCTGTAGATCCGTCCGGCCGAGGCGCCGCCCACTCTAGTGGAGTCCTGACTCCTGCTGTGGAGTGATCTCTCTGAGGGAGGGTGCAGTGTCAGGCAGCATTGGTTGCAGGCCTCACGGCGGTAGAAGGAACTGGAAGGCAGCGAGTCAAGCCCAAGGAGCCGACTCTCTGTGCCTGAGACTGACTTTGAGTGGCGGTGGAGCAGAGTAAGTTATGCGCATACAGTGTGGAGTCCTTTCCTCCCCAGCCTTACTTTCTCTGGCCTGCCAATTTCATTCATTGGATTGAGGCTCAGCAACATAAGTTGGCATTATCTTATACTCCACCCTACACTGTGCTATATACGCCGCATATAACTGTATACCACAAGCAGTCTTTATATAAATGTTATTTTAAACGTATTTGTACTTGTAGATTAGGCCAGAGAGAGGATAGTGTTTTTTTGATGGTTTTAATTTGAAATGTACCTTGGTGTCCTTCACTAAGGTCTGTACTTTGGAAAACGTTCACCACAGCCTTGGTCCATGCCTATCCCTGCACTGACAGATGTATACCTTTTTCATAGCGCCACTCAGCACTTTGAAAAAAATAAGTTGGTTTTGTGTTGCAGTTTGGGCACTCGGTCCCAAAAAGGTTCGCCATCACTGACCTTTAGCAACCAGTGAAGATAAAATATTTAAGAATTTTTTGTGTATGGTCAACATAATATTTTTGAATTGCTAAGAGAAAACAGGAGATTACCACGGTTTAGAAGCGTGAGCATGGCTAAGTGTTTTTCCAGAAGTGCCTGGTAAATGTCTGTTTTCAGAATAACCAATCTAAGTATTGGAAGATGTAATTTACTTTTTATATGCCATGTCCCCCTAACTTGTAGGATTGGTTCAGCCTTGTTTAAAGCAGCATTGCTTTAAAGATTTGACTACAGTCCAAGTCCAGTGTTTTAATTCCTAGCTGTGGCTTGGGCTCTCCAGTGAACCACTCATTCCAGGGAGCTCTAGCAGACAAGTCTTCATTTCATGCAGCTCTTGGACTAAGCAATGGTCAGGTCCATAATGCAAGCAAAGTATATGCTGGGCTCTCACAATAGTACTCATTGCATCTTCCACATTGCACCTAAAATGGAAATCATACATGGTAAATCCCAACATATAAAATACCTGCCAAATTATTGTATCCTCACAGCACTTACCCATTAAAAAGGATCTGGGCCAGCTTAAATAATTCGTGTCCAACTTCTAAACTAGAGGCCCCATAACGCTGTGTCACAATCTGAACACTTTTTTTAAGATGTCTTGCTGCTGTGGCCCAGTCACCTATAGATTACAGTTCAAAGTAAGTTTGAAGGACACGAGTCATATATGTCATATAGGTATTAAGAAATATAACAAAGTACCTCTTGATGCTTCACCCTGTGCCAATAGATCAAAAATCTCGCCGATCAACATATGATTTTTGGAAAGAAATTCAATGGCTTCAGATAAACAAGATGTTAAGAGTCCTACTGCCACATCTGTAGATGAAAATATAAGATGTACTCTTTTATAACAATAGGACACAAGCTTCTCCACACGATTAAAACACAAGTGGAGAGGCGCCTCTGGGTGCAGTAGTTTGAACAAACGGCTTTAATCTCATAAATAATACACTAACATTTAGATGATGGTAATAGGCATGGTATGGCTCCAGTTAGGTAACTAACATATAGTATTACTTATGCAGAACAATTCATCCTGTGTAGACTGCCAAGCTTGTACACAGAACAATATCAGTACATATCAAGATGCTTCACCACATACATAGCATAGATAAAAGGTCTGATATGGAAATGTTTGAATATGGCCTTGCCAGGTTAAAGTGTTACTAAACCCACAACAGTAAAATCAGTCTGTATATGCAGTAAAACATGCTTGCTATACTCACTGTGGAACCTAAGGAGTTAATCCTTTACATTGTGTATAAAGGCTGTTTGATCCTCTCTCTTCTCCTCCTCTTCTTCCACTGTCTCCAAAAAATAACCATATATTTACAGAGCCAGGGGACAGGCTGCACATGCTCAGTTTGGTGTGTATTGCTAGAGAATTTTTTTTTTTTTTCATGGGAGGGTGCATGTGATCAGCACAGGGCCAGTCAGCACTGTCCAGACAGAGGATCTCCCCCTCTACAAACTTTACTAGGAACTGATAGAAGTCACAATGCTGCCATATACTGCTGATGAGAAAAGGTATTTATCAGTTTATTATTTACTAAAATAATTGAATTTCCATGTACTGCGGGAGACCAGATATAGTAAATGCAGGTTCTAGGTTTAGTAACACTTTAAGGCATCAAATATGCATACTTAGGAGATTACCTAATTGTACCTAAAAAAATAGGATTTTTATAACAGCTTACCTGCAAAATCCTTTTCTTGGAGTACATCAAGGGACACAGAGCACCATAGTAATCACTATGTGGGTATATAGGCACCTTCAGGTGATGGACCCTGGTATACCCAATACAGGAAGTTCACTCCCTACATAACCCCTCCTCCTACCAGGAGTACCTCAGTTTTTGTAGCAAAGCAATATTCCTAAACCCCAAAAGATGGGAGGGACCTCTGTGTCCCATGGTGTATTCCAAGAAAAGGATTTTACAGGCAAGCTGTTATAAAAATCCTATTTTCTTTATCGTACGTCCCATAGCAATGCTATTTGAGGGGAGGGAGACACAACCCGTAGGGCACCCCCAGACTTGAGGACCTATACTGCTGCCTGCAGCACACTGCGCCCAAAGGCGATATCCTCATGCCTTCTTACATCCACCTGAAAAAACTTGGTGAATGTATGTACTGAAGACCAGGTTGCGGCCTTACAGATCTGAGCCATGGAGGCCTGATGACGCACTGCTCAAGAAGCACTAACCGCCCTAGTAGAGTGCGCTTTGACTTGAAAAGGTGGAATTTTACCCCTTAAATCATAAATCTGAATTATAACCTGCCGAATCCACTTAGCAGCAGGGGATTTCAACACAGCCTGTCCTTTCTTAGGACCATCTGGCAGAACAAATAAGATATCAGTGTTCTGAATCTGAGCAGTCATCTTTAAATAGACGTTGACCGCTCTCATCACATCAAGACAATGTAGTAACTTCTCTTCCTGGAACATGGTTTTGGAAAAAACGATGGCAGGACAATATCTTGGTTCAGGTGGAATCCTGAGACCGCTTTTGGCAAAAAATCTGGACGAGGGTATAACACCACTCTGTCCTCATAAATAATCAAGTATGGCTCTTTAGAAGAAAGAGCAGCCAATTCTGAAACCCTCCTTACTGAGGATATAGCAACCAAGAACACTAGCTTCCCTTGTCAGAAGGACTAAGGGAATATGTTGTATTCTCTAGTACTGCTCCCCAGCCTGGAAGGCTGGCATCTGTCGTTACCACTTTCCAGATGACTGGTCTGAAGGATCTTCCTTTCAGCAAATTCTGGGACACCCTTGGGGACAGCCGCATTGGTAAGAATAAAGCTTGAATCGTTTTGTTCCAAGCAGACAGGTTACGGTTTTGCAATAGTCTCGAATGGAACTGGGCATAGGGAACCGCTTCGAATGAAGCCACCATCTTTCCCAACAACCTCATGCAAAGGCGAATGGAGGGATCTCCTTTTGACCTGACCATCTGCACCAGCTCTCTTATGGATTTGTTCTTTGCCTGAGGCAAGAACACCTTTTTTCTAGGCTGTGTCTATGATTGGACCCAAGTACTCCAGCCTTTTTAGCAATTTTAACTAAGATTAGCAGTAGATCATCTAGGTACGCCAAGACTGCCCTGTGCCCTTAACCTGGCTAGAGGTGGGGCCAGCACATTTGTAAAACACCTGGGGTGCTCTATCTAGCCGAAGGGCAAGGCTACAAACTGGAAATGCTGCTGTTCTACCTCGAATCGCAGAAACCTTTGGTGAGCAGGAAATATAGGGACATGCAGATATGCATCCCTGATGTCGATAGATGCCAGAAGTTCTCCTAGTAGGATAGACACCACTGACCTGATGACTCCATGCGAAAGGAGCAGATCTTTAGGAACTGATTTTGATTCTTTAGCATGGGTCTGATATCTCCATTTGTTTTTGGTACCGTAAAGAGGTTTGAATAATACCCCAAACCTTGCTCTTCTATGGGGATTTGTATGATCACCCCGAGCCAGTAATCGGTCTAGTGCCCGAAACAGAGAGGGCCTTTTCCCTGGATCTCTGGGAACGTCTGACCTCAGAAAACGAGACGGTGGAAACTCCAGAAATTCTAGTTTGTACCCTAGGGACAGCATGGAGATGACCCACCTGTCCTGAATTTCCTCTTGCCAGACTTCTGCGTATTGCAGAAGTCTTCACCCCACTCTAGCGAGGGGGATCGCCCCTTCATGATAAGGCTTTGAAATTCTGCTTTGCAGGTTTCCGCCCCAGGACTTTTTGTGCCTGACCCTGAGGCTTTCCTCTAGAGTCTGACGGCGGAGGCCGTCGCCACTGCCTAGAGGCGGATGCCCCTGGGGCAGAAGAGTCCGTTTAAATGCAAGGCGTTTATACTTTGACTGGAAAAAGAGTACTTTTCCCACTAGAAATCATTTGGCTGTATTTGTCCAAATCATCCCCAAATAGCCTATCCCCATGAAAAGGAAAACCAGTCAGGAGCTTTTTGCATGGTGCTTCAGCTGATCAAGCTGAAGCGCAAGGCATCTGGTGAGTAGAATCTTTCATGGCGTCTATGGCAAAACATAATGCCCTTGGCAGTTCGGCCAAATCCCAGGCTTGTTGTGCAGGAACCTCCTTAAAGGCCTGTCTAAACTGGTCCTTTAGGGACTGACCGATACCTATTGCAGTGACTGCAGGCTGCAAAACGGCACCTGCCAAGGAAAAAGAGGATTAGAACAGGAATTCCAACTTTTTATCTGTTGGATACTTAAAGAGGGAGTCCACCTGAAAAAAAATTATTAAAAGCCAGCAGCTACAAATACTGCAGCTGCTGACTTTTAATAAACGGACACTTACCTGTCCTGGAGTCCAGCAATGTCGGCAGCGATGTCGGCCGCCATTCTCGGTGAGGGAATAAGGAAGTGAAGTGTTGTGGCTTCACTTCCCGGTTCCCTACTGCGCATCCTAAGTGGTCCCCGCTATCTCCTGGGACCTGTGTGTTTCCCAGGAGACAGCGGGGCGGTGCGGGAGGGGGCGCGACTCCCGCGGGAGTCTATTCCCGGAAGTGGGTGCAGATACCTGTCTAATACAGGTATCTGCACCCCCTCCCCCCTAAAAGGTGCCAATTGTGGCACCAGAGGGGGGGAGGGATCAGATGAGCGGAAGTTCCACTTTTGGGTGGAACTCCGCTTTAAGCGTTTGTGCATTGTCCACTGGACAAGTTAGACTTTTATTCACACTGGAAATCGCAGCGTCAACTGCTGGTACATTCCATTTTTTGGTGAATTTTTCCTCCATGGGAGAGTGCTGTGAATCTCTTTGGAGGGAGAAAATGCTTATCCAGGTGTACCCATTCAGCATAAATAAGCTGTTCTAGTAATGCATGGACAGAAAACGCATGCAAAGGCTGTGAAGGTTTTAAGGAACCTAAAGAAGAAATAGAACTTTAAGCTGACTCCGTTAGGGGTAGCTTGAAAGTGGCACGAACCATCTCCGTAAGAGATTGTACCAGCAATTTCTCAGATTGCGAGGATGAAAAAGGTTCATCTACCATTGTCTCCTCTGCAGAGGAGTACTCAGTTTGCCTTTCCTCCTGATCGCCTGAGGGTAACACCTCATCCTGTACTCACTAATCCCTTGGTAAAGGGTCTAAGGTGAGGGAGGGGGATCTAACGTGCTTCCTATCCTTTTGGATGGAGGAAGCGATTAAAGCCGCTAATCTTCCTTCTAGGCCTGCAGGGCGGAAGAAAAAGCATCTTCAGTCACGTATACAGGGACTGAGATGTGAGAAGCAGCTACACCACCAATTGGTTCCAATGACTCACAATGGCTTGCCATATCTGGTATTTCAGGCGAGGATGACAGTGTGGAGGCACGGCTGGAATTCCCAGTGCCTGGGGGTGGGATTTTTGGTACCTTTGTGGTGTCTTTTTTGGGAGCCATAGCGCTCTGTACTGTTGTACCTCCCTTCCCCAGGGGGAAAGCAAACATGCTGTTCTCTGAATGAGGAATCCCCCTGGCTTGCTGAGACCACACACATGCTGTTAGCTGACACACTGAGCTGACCGAGACGCAACATACTAAGGTATGTGCATTTACTCCCTCTAGTGGAGACTTTAATGCATGACAACATTTTACTCACGGAAGAAAAAGACATAGGTGAACTTTTTACAGTTCCTAGGCTTCTTCCCTTACCTTATCCTCGTCGCAGGATACTGCTGAAGTCAGACAGATCAACACTTCAACCATCACGGCTGGCTGCATTTAGTAAACCTTCAAGGACCGGGTCCCTTTTTATCGGGGTTCCACTCCCTTGGACCTGTATAGCACCACTCAGTAAAAACTTTAGGTAATGTGAGCATGACCAAAAAGCCCTGTGTCCAGCCCTGCAAAGAGAGGTGTTACAGGCAAAACCTCATGCTTCGTATACAAGGCCCGGGTACCATCCATCTTGGCCTCAGTGGCACTTTGGATGGATCCGATCTGTGGAGGCTATTTAAATCCAGCACGGATGCCTCCTGGAGCTCCTCAGAGCACATCTTCAATTGTGACCAACACCTTAGACACTGGCGAAAAAACTGAGGTACTCCTGGTAGGAGAAGGGGTTATATAGGGAGTGAACTTCCTGTATTTGGTATACCAGTGTCCATGACCTGAAGGTGCCTATACACCCACATAGTGATTACTATGGTGCTCTGTGTCCCATGATGTACGATAAAGAAATAGGATTTTTATAACAGCTTACCTGTAAAATCCTTTTCTTGGAGTATATCACAGGACACAGAGCTTACTTTGTGGGTTATAGGCCACCTTCAGGTGATGGACACTGGCACACCCTAAGAGAGGAAGTCCACTCCCTATATAACCCCTCCCACTACTGGGAGTACCTCAGTGTCATAGCAAAGCAATATACGTGTATTAGAAGAGGGCCGAGACCTCTGTGTCCCATGATGTACTCCAAGAAAAGGATTTTAGAGGTAAGCGGTTATAAAAATCCTATTTTCTTTATCGTACATCAAGGGACCCAGAGCCATAGTAGTTACTATGTGGGATGTCTCAGAGAAATGCCAAATGAGGGGAGGGAGACACAACAAAAATAGGGCACCATGAGACTAGAGGACTTATACTGCTGCCTACAGCACACTATGCCCAAAGGCAATATCTTCACGCCTTTTTACATCCACCTGATAGAATCTGGTAAATGTATGGCCTGAAGACCAAGTTGCGGCCTTGCAGATTTGAGCCATGGAAGTTTAGTGATGCACTGCCCACGAAGCACTAACAGCCCTAGTGGAGTGCGCTTTGATTTGAGAGGGTGGAATTTTCCTCTTCAAACCATAAGCTTTAACAATTAATTGCCAAATCCATTTAGAAATAGTGGATTTTGATGCTGCCTTTCTCAGGCAACACAAACAAAACATCCATTTTTTGAATCTGAGCAGTCGCCTTCAAGTAGACTTTGACTGCTCTCACCACATCCAGAGAATGTATTGACTTCTCATCCGTAGAACAGGGTTCTGGAAAAAATGAAGGTAGAACAATATCCTGGTTTAGATGAAAACCTGACACTACCTTCGGAAGGAAATTAGGATGAGGACGCAATACAATCTTATCCTTGTGAATAATTAAATATGGCTCTTTACAAGAAAGAGCAGCCAACTCTGATACACTTCTTGCAGAAGATATGGATACCAGAAAGATGAGTCTCCTTGTCAAAAGGACCAAGGGAATATGCCGTATCGGCTCAAAAGGCTGTTTCTGCAATGCCGACAAATTAAATTCAAGTCCCAAGGGTTCAGGGGTGACCTAACCGGAGGATTAAGCGTTCCCCCCTGAATAAAGCTACGAACCAAAGAATGCAAAGCAAGTGGTCGTTGGAATAATACCGATAAGGCTGAGACCTGGCCTTTGATAGTACTCAAGGCCAGCTTAATTTCTAACCCCATCTGCAGAAAATCAAGGATTCTACCTATGACATACTTCCTGGGGTGCCAACCCCTGGATTCACAACAGGAGTCATTTGCCTTCCAGACTCTATAATATATGATTCTGGAGGCCGGCTTCCTTGCATTAATCAACGTAGACACCACTGAACCTGATAGCCCACGCTTCTTCAGAATATGGGTCTCAATAGCCAAATTTTTAAATTTAGCGTTGGTAAGGTAGGATGGAATACCGGACCCTGCGAGAGAAGGTCAGGACGTAGTGGTAGGGTCCATGGGTCCCCTACCGCAATCCTTATGATTTCTGCATACCAGGATCTTCTGGGCCACAAAAAAAAAAATCACAGACTTCCCTTCCTGCTTGATCCTGCGAAGAAGTCGTGGAAGCAGCAGAATAGGAGGCAATCAATAAATCAGTGGGAACGGATTCCACAGGAACACCAAAGCATCTGTTCCGCATGCTAGCGGATCCCTTGTTCTTGACACAAAGTTGTCAATCTTTTTGTTGAACCTGGACGCAAACAGATCTACGTCTGGGATCTCCCCTCTTTGGCATATTGCCCGGGAACTGCTGGCGACTCAAATAGTCCACCTGACAATTTTCTATTCCTGGAATGAAGACTACCGATAGGCAAGGTACATTGTTTTCTGCCCAAGTTAGTATATGATTCACCTCTCTGGGCTGCACGACTTCTCGTGCCCCCTTGGTGATTGATATAGGCTACTGCTGTGGCACTATCAGATTGGATCCTGACAGGACAATTCCGTAACCTCAACGTCCAGGCCCTCAGGGCCAAGCTCGCTACCCCAATCTCTAGAATTTTGATGGGTAAGGTCATTTCTGATCTGGACCATTTCCCTTGGACAGTCGCGTCCTCCAAGACTGCTCCCCAACCTGGAAGGCTGGCATCTGTTACCACCTTCCAGGTAACTGGTAGGAAGGATTTTCCCTTCTGCAGATTCTTGGTCATCAACCACCAACTGAGGCTCCGACGCACCTTTGGAGACAAACGCATTGGGAAATCTAGAGCTTGGACCTTCTTGTTCCAAGCCGATCGGATACTGTTTTGCAGCAGCCTCGAATGAAACTGAGCATAAGGAATGGCCTCGAATGAAGCCACCATCTTTCCCAACAACCTCATGCAAAGTCGAATAGAAGGATTCTTCTTTGCCTTGACCACCTGAATCAGTTCTTTTATGGCACTGATCTTCGCCTGGGGCAAGAATACCCTTTTCGGGACTGTATCTATGACCAGACGCAAGTATTCTAATCCACTTGATGGTTTTAAGGAAGATTTCTCTAGGTTAAGAACCCAACCTAGGTATTCCAGGTAGTTGACTGTGGTGATCCTACTTTGGTCTAAGCGGGCTACCGACTGATCAAGAGCAGATCGTCTAGGTAAGCTATAATTGTTATACCTTCGGGCCCTTAATCTGGCTAGAGGAGGGGCCAAGATCTTTGTAAACACTTGAGGTGCAGTAGCTAGACCGAAAGGCAGAGCTACAAACTGAAAATGAAGATTTTCTACCTCGAAACATAGATATTTCTGGTGAGTGGGGAAAATTAGCACATGGGAGGTATGCATCCTTGATGTCGATTGACGGCAGAAGTTCTCCACCTCATAGGATGGAGATTACTGATCGGATTGATTCCATATCAAAAGAGCGTACATTCAGAAACCAGTTTAGATCTTTGAGATCTAGAATGGGTCTGACATCTCCATTTGGTTTTGGTACCGTGAAAAGGTTTGAAAAAACCCCAATCCTTGCTCTTCCATGGGGACCACCGAGATCACTTTTTGAGACAAAAGATGGTCTAATGCTTGAAAGAGAGACTTCTTTTTCTCTGGATCCCTGGGAACGTTTGAGAAAACGAGGAGACGGGAACTTTTGTAACTCTAGTTTGTACCCTAGAGTTATTGAGGAAGTCACCCATCTGTCTCGACACTCTTCCTGCCAGATCCTTGAGAACTGCAGAAGTCTTTACCCCACTCGAGCGAGCAGCGGCGCCCCTTAATAAGGAGGCTTTAGTATTTTTTCTGGTAGGTTTCCTCCCCCAGGACTTTTTTTCCCTGGGGTTGACCTTGAGGTTTACCTCCTGAACTAGATGGCAGAGGCCGTCGTGACTGCCTGGAGGTTGATGCCCCTGGCACTGGAGAAGGAGCTTGTTTAAATGAAATACGTTTACTCCTCTTCCTAACTGGCAAAGGGGTACTTTTTCCACTATAAATTTTTTGGATGTATTTATCCAAATCATCCCCGAACAGCCGTTTACTGTGAAAAGGAAAACTAGCCAGGAGCTTTTTGCATGGCGCTTCAGCTGACCAATTTTTCAACAATAAGATTCTAAGCATATGTACCAGCCCAAGCGTAAGGCGTGAGGCCTGGAGAATAGAATCTCTTATAGCGTCTATTGCAAAACATAAAGCCCCTGGTAGCTCGGCTAAATCCTGGGCCTGCTGATCAGGAATAACCTTAAGCACCTGTTTAAACTGGTCTCTCAAGGATTGACACACACCAATTGCTGACAGCGCAGGCTGAGTCACTGAACCTGCCAGGGAAAGTGTTTTTTAATAGGAATTCCAAATTCTTATCCGTTGGATCCCTAGGCATTTCAGCATTGTCTACCGGACAAGTCAAACTTTTATTCACAGAGGATATAGCAGCATCAACTGCTGGTATCTCCCATTTCTTAGTGATTTTTCCTCCATAGAATAAAGTGTTGAAAACTTTTTAGGAGGAAAAAAATGCTTATCTGGGTGATCCCACTCAGAATATATAAGCTTTTCCAGCAATGAATGGACAGGGAAGGCATGCACAGCTTGAGGAGGCTTTAGCGAACCCAAACAAGAAGTGGGCTTATCAACCGACTCAGTTAAGGGTAGCATAAATGTTGAACGGACCATATCAGTAAGAGATTGTACCATCAATCTTTCAGATTGTGAAGCTGATCCTTCCACATTTGACCCCTCAGAAGAGGAGTCATCCGCCTCTTCACGCTCCCCTGAGAGAAATTCGTATTCTCCCGACCCTAGTTTCTCAGTTTGAGGGTCCTGGGTAATGGAGGGGGAACTGTCGCGTTTTGTCCTATAAAGCCGCTAACCTTTCCTCCAAACCGGAGGAAAAAACTTCTTCAGTAATATAGACAGGGGCTGCAGTGTTGGAGACAGTTGCAACATTTGACAGCCCTGATGGCTCACTCTGACCAGCCACCTCAGATTTCTCAGGGGAGGATGCCATTGTAGAGATGAGTTTAGGCTTTTTTGAGCTTGAAGGAGTCCCTTTTGAGCCCTTTTTGGGGTGATTCTACCTCCCCTTCTGACCAAAGCCCGATGCACAAAATGCAGAGGTACCACCAGAAGAAATTGCATCCACTGCTTGAGCAAATAGTCCAGCAGCTGCCGTTGCTATTAGTGCTCAGCCTGGTGCTTTAGTAAATGTGCCAAGAGAATGCCTGTGTCACCACTTACATGCCCCCTTTTTGCTCGTGTACCTCCGACAGCTGCAGCCAGCAAAAATGGAGCCTTTTAAGTGTGGCGTCGGCGAGGAGATCTGTGACAAAAACCGCTGTGCAGAGGCGGTGGGGAACGAAGTGGCTTCCGCCGATCGTTCTGGCTCCCCCCTCTATCCAGGGAGAGGGGGAGAGCTTCTGCCCAGGTGGGGGTGCTTTTGGAAAAAAATCCCCCCCAACATCTTACCGGAGGCCTGGGACTGCTAGCCGGAGGGAGATCTGCAGCTTCTGCTGAGACAGCGTGACCTGAGGAAAGCATGACAAGGTACGTGCTCTATACAGCCCCCAGTGGTGACTTTTTGGCATGACCACATTTACTTTTAAAGGAGATGCTTCATAAGAAAATTAAAAATTACTTAGAAATTTCCACTTACCATTCCCACTGCAGGGATTCTGTGGTAAAAGCAACAAACCCAATCTTCACCCCTCACAATGGGTTCCGTTAAAAAACCTTCAGGAACCGGGCCCCTTTTTATAAGGGGATCCACACTCCTGGACCCGTAAAGCACCCCGCGAGGAAAACTTTATGGCTGAAAAAAATCAAAACACTGGGTCCCGGGGTCCAGCTCTCTAAAAAGAGAAGCGTTACGGGCTCAACCTCGTTTCTTCCGCCACAAGGCCTGGGTACCATTCAATTTGGCCTAAAAAGACACTTTGAATGGATCCAGTTGCATAGCCTGCCCCAGCAAGGAATATTCCAGTGGCACTCAGCATAGCACATCTTTACTCGTGACCAACACCTAAAACACTGGCGAAAAAACTGAGGTACTCCCAGTAATGGGAGGGGTTATATAGGGAGTGGACTTCCTGTCTTAGGGTGTGCCAGTGTCCATCACCTGAAGGTGGCCTATAACCCACTTAGTAACTACTATGGCTCTGTGTCCTGTGATGTACGATAAAGAAAGGTGCTTGTATGTTGTTATGCTTGTATCTTCAATTACATTATTGCTTTAAATACACCCTCTTCTTATAAACAGGCCTCTGTGTAACCAAGTTTAGCCTAATTCATCAAAGCGATTTATAGAACTGTATTGCTAAACCAAGCAATTAGATTGCCTCTTTCATCCTTCTAGTACAAGAGAAAATAAAAGAAAGAACCCCAATAGTTGCTATGCGAAAAACAGTCCAGAAGCTTTGTTAATTAAGTACAGTGTTTTCAAGTTGTATTAAATACCAAAAAGGCTGTGAGCCCAAACTAATATAGGTGTTGATTTACTAAAACTGGACAGTGCAAAATTTGGTGCAGCTCTGCGTAGAAACCAGCTTCCAGGTTTAATGGGAAGGAAGAACGTTATTTTAAATGAAATTTTGCTAGAGTTACTATTAAGGCTACACTTCTATCCTTGAAATGAAATGGGAGAGAAACTAATCTGACACCTGAAGCTGATGACAGACGAATCCTACACAAAAGTAACTCCACTTTGTTGATGGGAAAAAAAAAAAAGAATTCCCTGTCGATCATCTATGTACTTTGTAACGATTAAAAAAAAACAAAAAGCATTGTAGGAGAGTCCTAACTTTTTGGCTTCGTTCACATCTTGGTATCCTGAATCGTGGACAGAATCGCCACGATACTGCCCGCGATCCTGAATGACGGCAAATCGTGGGACGCCCGTGCGATCCCCGTCACTTCCAATGGGGGTACGAATCACGTAAACAGAATCGCAGGACGCCTGTCACCCAAAGGAAGTTCTGTTTTGAAGAAAAAGCGGTTTGTCCCATTGTTCAGAAGGGGTTCAGATGTGCAGCAGCCCTTGTCGCCTCTCTTAAAATCTGACAGGGGATTTAATTTTTGCCATGGCCATGATGCAAAACACCACAGCTGCAACTTGTGCACAGGCCTGAGCAGCAGCTTGCCTGGGTTTAGGAGGGTGGGTCAAGGGGGTTAGTGGTAAAACTGCTGATCAATCGCCTGCTTTTACTGCCTCCTGGCCACCCTTGTGACAGTCCTTTGACTTTGCAAAACTGATTCCTAAAAAAGGAGGGTCTGGTTCATTAACACCACTGCGTTTTTTAAATGAAAGTGGATTCTTGGCTCCGCTATGAGGCCCAGAACCTTTGTGCAGAAGCAAACTGGAGGGTGCCTTTTGGATCTGAGGGTTCCACATGTGGAACTTTAAGGAAGCAATCTGCACCCGAGTACGGAAAATTCTGGCTTAGGCTGTGTCTGAAATGACCCCTACTGCACATCCTGAGGTCTGATATCTAGTAAGAGGCTTTAACATCTTTGGTGGAGGATAGCGGGTCTCACTACTTGCACTGCAAATATGGTGGTGGAAAGCCGTCACAAAAAAGTCACTACTTGTGCTGAAATATGATAAAACAAATTGGGACGACTTTATTACTGATTTGAGGACTTTGTTTATTGTATTTCTGCTGGCAAATTTTAGAACCACTAATTGTATTACTTTAATATAAATTCAGTCAACAGACGCTCAAGGAAAAAAGAAAAGCCTAGACAAAGCCAAGCCCAGTTTAAACATCAACCTATAAAACTTTGCGGCTGAAACTGACATCAGCTGAAGCCTGATCATCAACTTGGCAAAACATAGCAAAAGCATGCACAGAGGTCTAAATAGCTGCCTGGAAAGAAGAAGCCGCCTTTTGTAGGACCGAAGGTACCAAGGAAAAGTTCCACTGCGTCACTAGCATCCAACAAGGTGGGACAACGAAAGCAACTCCTTGAACAAAAGCCTTTATCAAGGAGTGAGAGGCTATAGGTCTCAATAACATAATGGCCAAGGCCAAGACCAGGTCTTTCAGACCAATTTGTGGTCCAGTCCTGATTGGAAGAGAACAATGGTGAGAATGAAGGTCCCTCTGCTAACACCAATCGAAATACATCTTTCAGGTATGATGCTATACAATTGTGCTCATAAGTTTACATACCCTGGCAGAATTTATGATTTCTTGGCCATTTTTCATAGAATATGAATGATAACACAAAAACATTTCTTTCACTCATGGTTAGTTTTTGGCTGAAGCCATTTATTTTCAATAATTTTTGGGTTTACTCTTTAAATCATAATCACAACAAAA
The DNA here is from genome assembly GCF_042186555.1 of Aquarana catesbeiana. Lineage (NCBI taxonomy): Eukaryota > Metazoa > Chordata > Amphibia > Anura > Ranidae > Aquarana > Aquarana catesbeiana. The sequence continues at coordinate 664,928,418 of NC_133325.1, read as the reverse complement.
ACTACCCAAATAACCCTGATCAAAAGTTACATACCCTGGTGATTTTGGCCTGATAACATGCACACAAGTTGACACAAAGGGGTTTGAATAGCTATTAAAGGTAACCATCCTCGCCTGTGATCCGTTTGCTTTTAATTAGTGTGTGTGTGTGTATAAAAGGTCAATGTGAAATGGGACTAGGCAGGGATGTCCCCTCTCTTCCTTGCTGTATGTCCTTACTTTGGAACCCCTCCTCCGATGCATTCGTGCTAATCCGGACAAAAAAGGCATAGAGGTACATCAACGGGAATATAAGATTGTCGCCTTTGCGGATGATATTTTGCTCTTTCTTTCATCCCCACTGACGTCTCTGCCCAATTTAATGCCAGTATTAGAACATTTTAAGGCCATCTCGATTCTGAAAATAAATCTCTCAAAGTCATATGCACTAAATGTTTCCTTGCCACCCAAGACAGTACAACTCTGTCAAATGAACTTCCCATTTCGCTGGAAAACAGATGCTATTACTTATCTAGGTATTAAACTCCCTAGTAAGCTTAAAGTGGAGGGCCACCCTAAAAAAAAAAAATTGCATCAAAAATCAAAGAAATAAAAAAAAAAAAAACTTTTGAAAAAAAAAAAATTTTTTAACTTACCTGAAACCCTTGTTGCTAGGCAGTCTTCGTAATCTGCCTCTTCCTATTCCGCGCCGCTTCCTCCTCCAGCCCCGTTGCCTTCTGGGAACTGTGTGTGTCCCAGAAAACCACGGGGCCATTCACAAAGCGCCGCGCGACTCGCGCATGCGCAGTAGGAAACGGACAGTGAAGCCGCAAGGCTCCATTGCCTGTTTCCCTGGCTCCACTGCCTGTTTCCCTTCGTTAAGATGGAGGCGCCGGCAGCCGATCCGATGGCTGCCGGTGCCTCGGATATTGCAGCCGGAACCCCCCTTTAATGATCTGTATGAAAAGAACATCCTCTCGGAACTGAAGCTTATGCAGCAGGATCTTTACAGATGGGAGGCCCCCACTATCTCATGGTTCAGTCGGGCCTCAATATTAGATGAGGGTACTCCTCTGCTTACTGTACAAATTACAGACTATCCCGATTCGTCTGCCTCCCTCCTTCACAGCATACAAGCATATGTGCAGAGCCTTTATTTGGGGAGCCTAGGTAGCGCGAGTGGGGTGGGCAAAATTGGTGCTACCAAAGTCAGGGGGTGGTATTGGACTCCCGGACCTCCAGAAGTAATACTGGGCAGTCCACTTAGCCCAGGTAGTGGATTGGAGGCTCCATTCAAAATATAAGAGTTGGGTCTTACTGGAAAAACTAATTGAACTTCACCACATCCCCTGGATCTCAAAGAAACACATACCGGCTAGTCTCCATTCACACCCTCTCATTGGAGCAACCCTGCATGCCTTTGATAGGGCGTGCAAAGTACACTCTCTCAACCAAGTATTGTGCGATCACCCCTAATAAGGGGAATCCAGACTTCCCTCCCGGCATGGAAGGGGCCTTTTTATCAGCAGAATGGCCTTTTGCAGAAATGCAGGCTAAACACCTTTTTTAGAGGAAGGTTTCTCAGACAAGGTGAACTATCTAACACAAAATCCTTCCCCTTCTGGGCTTATATTCAATTGAAACATTTCCTAGACAGTCCTACGAATAGGGAAAGCTTTGCGAAAACCCCTACTGCCCTGGAATCACTATGCTCTAGCTCCTCTCCCCAGAATAATTTCATTTCAGGGCTTTATGCCACAATGTTTAGGGAGCCTTATGCCTCCCTGAGATCGGAACATGCTTACTGGAAAAATTAGCTGGACATAGTGATTGATGAAACCTCTTGGGATCGAGTGCATTTATACATCCACAAGGGCTCTCTGAACGTTCACACCCAGGAAAACGGCTATAAGATCAAAACAAGGTGGTACAGAACATCAGAACTAATTCATAAAATTAATTCCGGCAGTCTCAGACCAATGCTGGAGGTGTGAACAGGGTTTAGGCACGTTCCTCCATATTTGGTGGACCTGCCCACTGATTCAGCCGTATTGGCATAAAGTGCATGAAGTGGCAACTGAGATATCCTCACTTTCTTTGGAATTCACACCACAATACCTTCTTCACATCTCCAAACTCTCACGTAAGAAATACTATAGGTCATTAGCTATGCATATGATCAATGCAGCTAGGCTGTGTCTCCCAGTACATTGGAGGTCCAAGTCACCCCCCCCCATCCATGAAGGAATGGGTAACAAGGGTCAACCAGATAGCAGCGATGGAGGAGTTGATTTGCACTGCACAGGACAGAATAACATACTTTACGGAGACGTGGGCACCCTGGCTTGATTATCAGAGCACACAACGCTGTCAGGACTTAACCCGGGATAATCCTTGAAAGGTGCCTTAAGGGTCACAAAATCTTCCACATTGATTGGGGCATATGGAGGTGGGTAGTTGGTGGTGATCCCACCCCCTCCCCAGATATTCCCCTCTCGGTGCCCCCCTCATCCCTCCCCACTTTTCCCGCCCCGCTACTTCTCCTTTCCCTTTTTCCTTTCTCCTCTTTTCATTTCTTATTTTATTTAACAAAAAGCTATGCAAGTGAGTGCCAACCTAGTTGTCGGACGTCTCTCCTATTCCTTGCTAGTGTCATAGTATTTACAGAGAATATATGGAATACTTGTATGTGAAGTGTCTCCCATCCCTTCGGGAATTAGCAGGGTGTAAGACACTGCCGAAAGTCCCCCTTAATGAGATTATGCCCTAGAACTTCAAGTCTCAGTGTATGATTGTTTGGTTAACATATGTGGAGACAACATATTTTGGTTCCTGTTTTCCTGAACCCCGAATTTCATGAATCCTTCTAGAGGAAATCATGTACGTTTAGCTCAGTTATGTGTTATGTGAGACTAATTGTATAATCTATGAAAATTTCAATAAAAATTTTTGCGAAAAAAAAGGTTAATGTGTTTCTGGACTCCTGACAGACCTTTGCATCTTTCATCCAGTGCTGCACTGAAGTTTCTGGATTCTGAGTCATGGGGAAAGCAAAAGAATTGTCAAAGGATCTGCGGGAAAAGGTAGTTGAACTGTATACATCAGGAAAGGGATATAAAAAGATATCCAAGGATTCGAGAATGCGAATCAGCAGTGTTCAAACTCTAATCAAGAAGTGGAAAATGAGGGGTTCTGTTAAGATGAAACCATTGTCAGGTAGACCAACTAAAATTTCAGCCACAACTGCCAGAAAAATTTTTCAGGATGCACAGAAAAACCCACAAATAACTTCAGGTGAAATACAGGACTCTCTGAAAACATGTGGTGTGGCTGTTTCAAGATGCACAATAAGGTGGCACTTGAAGAAAGATGGGCTGCATGTTCGAGTCGCCAGAAGAAAGCCATTACTACGCAAATGCCACAAAGTATCCCGCTTACAATATGCCAAACAGCACAGAGACAAGCCTCAAACCTTCTGGCACAAAGTCATTTGGAGTGATGAGATCAAAATTTAGCTTTTTGGTCACAACCATAAATGCTACATTTGGAGAGGAGTCAACAAGGCCTATAATGAAAGGTACACCATTCCTACTGTGAAACACGGAGGTGGATCGCTGATGTTTTGGGGATGTGTGAGCTACAAATGCACAGGAAATTTGGTCAAAATTGATGGCAAGATGAATGCAGTATGTTATCAAAAAATACCGGAGAAACATTTGCATTCATCAGCCAGGAAGCTGCGCATGGGACGTACATGGACATTCCAACATGACAATAATCCAAAACACAAGGCCAAGTCGACCTGTCAATGACTACAGCAAAATAAAGTGAAGGTTCTGGAGTGGCCATCTCAGTCTCCTGACCTTAATATCATTGAGCCACTCTGGGGAGATCTCAAATGTGCAGTTCATGCAAGACAGCCAAAGAATTGACAGGAACTGGAGGCTTTTTGCCAAGAGCAATGGACAGCTTTACCATCTGAGAAGAGCCTCATCCACAAATACCACAAAAGACTTCAAGCTGTCATTGATGTTAAAGGGGGCAGTACACGGTATTAGGAATTGGGGTATGTAAACTTTTGATCAGGGTCATTTGGGTAGTTTCTGTTGCCATTACGATTTAAAAAGAGTAAACACAATTGATTGATAAAAATGGCTTCAGCCAAACATTACCCATGAGTAAAAGAAGTTTTTGTTATCATTCATATTTTCTGAAAAATGGCCAAGAAATCATACTTTTTCCCAGGGTATGTAAACTTATGAGCACAACTGTACCTTAGGAGAAGTGGGCTTTCCTTCCTTAAAGTAGTTATAAACACAAAAGGTTTTTTACCTTATCGCATTTTCCGCAATAAAGGTAAAAGACCTTTCACTAGCTACTCCCCCACATCCCCCAACACTTAGTCCTGAGTCCTCTATTGATCTAGTGTTGTGCCCTTCTGCAGCTCTAATGCCTTCTCTTCCTGCTCTCACAGGAGTCTGAGAGCAGTGGGAGCCATTAACTCCTGCTGATGTCAATCAAATCCTGTAAAAAGAGAGCAGGGTGGTTGGGCATGGCCAAGCTGCACTGTGTGTGTCTATGGATGCGCACAGCCTGGCTTGGGAACATGCCTGCACTAGTGCCCACTCAGCACAAAGGCTTGCTATGGGGCACTTGGAGAAGAGGATGAGGGGACAGAGTTGGCGGGGGGCTAAAAAAGAAGAGGTAAGGCATGGGTGGAAGGAAAGAAAATTGTTTGATTCTCTCATCAACGCAGTTAGTATTGATGGGGAATCCCTCCCGCAGCGCAGGGAGCTTTCCTTGCTGGCAGGACACAGTGATTAGTGTTGTTGGCTATAGCCAGTGGCACTAATTGTTCGGGGAAAAACCTGACAGGTTGGTTGTACATAATTCGATTAATACATTGACTTGTGTACAACCAGGTTGCCCCAACATGGATAGAAATTTGGCTGGTACCTTCTGATCCTGCAGAATTTCGATCCATATATGGCCGGCTTTATTCCTGACCTGGAAACTCTGCATAGCTTACTCCTGACCTGGGAACTCTGCACAGCGTTCCCCTGACCTATGAACTCTGGACAAATTATTCTTAACTTCTTAACTGTGCATGACTTACCCCTGACCTGTGAGCTCTGCGTGACTCCTGACCTTCAAGCTCCATGAAACTTATCCTGGCCTGTGAATTACTAGTTATTTTTACATTGACATTTGTATTGTACTTTTCTAAGTTTTCTTCAAATGGCATTTTCTAGTTTACATCCCTAAAAACAGGGTGCTGCAGCCTAGTGATCTTTGATCTTCCCAATTTTATTTATGTAGATCTCCACCTCCCCAAGGCTGCCTACCCCTGCTCTAGGATAAACACAAAACAAAAAGGCTGCTCTCTGCATCATTGCGGATGATGTCCTCAGGGTGATTAAACACAGGTTCCTAGTATGTATTCATTTGTATTGTCCAGTCAGCAAAAGTCTGGCAAATCGATATAGCAGCAATTGCTGGCTGTAGGGCTGGACCTGCAAGGACAAAGGGGGGCCTTTAAGAGGGCTTTCAAACATTCTCAAAGTGGTTATAAACCCTTACATGAACCCACTGAAGTGACTAGCCTCAGGTGATACACAGAGATTTAACAAATGCTCCTACAAAAGTTGTACCTGTTTATCTGCAGTCCTCACTCCTCTATAGCCATTCGTAGTACAGTTTACACAGAATTCCTGAGCTTCAGAGGGCGGGGGGAGGGGATCTGATGTCACACACTGCACAGCATAGAGCAGGAAGCTGACTGATCTGAGAGCTGAGTGGAGGGAAATGGCACACCCCCTCTACGCAGTCTCATGGGGAAACGAACAATTTTCTTTCCTTCATATATGTTGTTTAGCTGGTCCATTTGTCCCCTCTGTGGCCCCCAGCCGTTTGCGGCCTTGACTGTGTAAGTGGGCTTTAGGTGTGAGTGCAACAGAATTGCTGCCCCTCTCACCTTGATTGATTCGGGATAGAAGCAGTGCTCTGGGATTGGATATACAGGTGCATACACTATTTTATTTTACATGTACATATTTCTTTGTTTATATATTTTTGTAGTGCTTGGTGGTGATATATTTATATTCACTTTCTTTGTTACTTGATATTTATATATATATTTTTTCTATGTGTACGGTGTTTGTATGTCTGTTATCTTTAGAAGGCCTGTACCCCTGTAAGGACAGCTCCCCTGAAGAAGTCCGACTCATGGGCGAAACATGTCGGGTTCCGTATGCTGTCCCGATCTAACATCTTGCTAATAATATTGTACCTGCCTGTGTTTATTGATTTTATCCTGTTTTGTTCCTTCTGACAAGAAATAAAACAATATCTTTTATTGAATGCATCTGATATCATTCTTTGCACCTTCAAAATCCCCATCCTTTTTCCCTCTGTGAGTTTCATGAACAATTGAGGCTGTCCATCACCTGTTGTGTGCTGGATGGCCTGGGACTATCTGGAATGATGCATAGACACTCAGAAGTGACTCATGCAGATAGCAAAAGAATGACAGATGAGACAGAAATCATACTAGGTGCTTTAGATAGAGGCAAGTGCACACTAACGAAGGATTACTGTATGCAACATGCTGAGTGCATTTTCAGCTAAAAAGACTGGTGGGAATACGTCAGCCAGGAAGTGTGAAGCAGTTACTTCGTCCTTTGATGAAGTCTTGATATTAGGAGAAAAAAACCCATAAATTTTAAGTTGCTTGTGCCGAGAAACATTTATGGGCGCCACATTAATGCGAAACTCGACAAATCACGGGCACTTTTTCTTTCATCTGGAGGAGGGGTTTTCTCAGCCAAGCACACTCTCCTGCCTGCATGTTTAAGCTAAGGGCAGATGGATTCCTGGGAGTAAATGTTACATGAATCCTCTGCCCATACTTAAGGTGGGTGCAAGTAGAAATGCTAGGAGGGTGTTTTTCTCAACAGAATAAAACATGGAGACATGAATGGATGGGTAACTTTGCTGTGAATATTAAAAATGAATTAATTAGCATTCTTAGTTTGAATGAATGAATGAATGATTTGTATAGCGCTGCTTATGCGAACTGAATCGCCTCAAGGCGCTAGATCTTTCCTGTGTTGTCCAGCTTCTTAGAAGAGGTAGGTCTTGAGTTTCTTCCTGAAGGCCTGATGGTTTTCTTCCATGCAGATGTGGGAAGGTAGAGCGTTCCATAGCCGTGGTCCTTGGACTGCGAATCTTCATTCTCCTTTTGTTTTGTAGCGGGTTTTTGGGATAAGGAGGAGGTTTTGGTTTGAAGATCGAAGACTGCGATTGGGTGTATAGTGCTTTATTTTCTCGCATAGGTATTGGGGAGCATTTCCTTGTATACATTTGTGGACGAGGCAGAGGGTCTTGAAAGGGATTTGATTCTTTACGGTTAGCCAATGTAGGCTCCTCAGGGAAGGGGAGATGGATTCCAAGGGTTTTTTACCTGGTAACAGTCTTGCCGCCGTGTTTTGGATGAGTTGCAAGCACGCAAGCTGATATTGGGGTAGTCCTATGTAGAGGGAGTTTGCATAGTCGAGTCTGGAATTGATGATTGTTCCTACTACTGCTGCTTTGTCCTCTTCTGGGATGAAGGGGATGAGTCTACGTAGCAGGAGGAGGAGATGATGAGATTGGCTGACTACTGATCCTATTTGTGCATCCATTGACATTTCTGAGTCAAAAATGACTCCGAGACTCTTGGCTTTGGTGCTTGGAGAGATGGTCTGTCCAAAGATGGTGGGTGGTGTCCATGGGGTCTTAGTTTTGGAATTTTGATTTGCGTGTAGGAGAAGCTGCTCTGTTTTTGATCCTTTGAGTTTAAGAGAGCTAGTGGTCATCCAGTCGTCTAAGAAAGTGAGGCATTTTTCTAGTTGCTGATGGTGGTCTTTTTCTCTGGTGATACGAAGGTAAAGTTGGGTATCATCAGTGTATGAGTGGAAGCAGAGGTCCGATTTTCTGATGATTTTGAGGAGTGGGCGGATGTAGATGTTGAAAAGCACTGGTGACAAGGGTGAACCTTGAGGGACTCCACAAGAGATTGCGCGAGTTTCAGAGGTGAAAGCTCCTAGTTTCACTGTCTGTGAACGATTTCCTAAAAAGGATGCGAACCATTGTAGATCTTGATCTGTGACTCCTGCTACTTCTGTGAGGCGGATGAGTAGAGTATTGTGGTCCACTGTATCGAACGCTGCACTGAGGTCCAACAGTACCAGGAGACATGATTCTCTCTCATCCACTGCTTCTAGGGCGTCGTCCCAAATTTTGAGAAGTGCCGTTTCTGTGCCATGGCCTGGGCGGAAACCTGATTGCAGAGGGTCCAGGAGTTTGTGCATGTCCAGGTGGTGTTGAAGCTGTTGTACTATTGCTTTCTCCATAATCTTGGAGATGGTGTTGAGGCTTGTTATCGGTCTGCGATAGTTAGGGTCCTTAGGGTCGAGGTTGGGTTTCTTTAGGAGGGGTTTAACGATGCCATGTTTGAGGGCGATTGGAACAGTCTTTTCTTTGAACGACTGGTTGATGAGGTGTGTTATAGTGGGAGCCAAGATGTCGGAACATTCTTTCACAAGTTTTGTGGGAATGATGTCGTTTGGTGATGTGCTGTCTCTGAGGCTTCTGATGGGATCAGTGAGAAATTTGGTGCTTGTGTGATGATCGTGTTGATTTTTTTCTTTTTGCTCAGGTTGAAGGAGATTGGTTGTTTTTTTCTGTTCAATTGTTCTCCGGATGTTGTCGATATTATCAATAAAAAAATCTGATAATTCATTGCAGAATTCTTGGGTTTCGTTTCCTGGGGGCTCTAGACAGGCAGGGTTCATTGTCTTGGTGACTATTTTGAAGAGTTCTTGAGGGCAGTTTAAGGCTGATGAGATGGTGTTTGAGATATGTTCCTTTTTTGCTTTGAAGATTGCTTTGTGATATTTCTCTGTGAGTGCTTTGTAGTTTGTGTGGTTTTCCTTTGTGGGTTTTCTTCTCCAGGCTCTTTCGGCTCGTCTGCATTCCTGCTTTAATAAAGTAAGAGTGCCATTAAACCATCCAGAGGTTGTTTTGTGGATGTGTGTTCTACGGTTTGGAGCCACTGAGTCCGCAGTTTGTAGTAATGCCTTGTTTAAGGAGTTGAGTTGAGCTGCTCAGATACAGTTTAGTTCCGCTTCAGCTGAGAACTACTCCCCATTCCTCTGCCAACAAAACCACTTTGGGTACACACTTCGGTATAGCTCATCAAAAGCCAAGAACTGGTGTCAACATACAGGGAAGCTCTGTCATACCTTATCTGCAACACGGGGCCTACTAGGGGTCCAGGCTTTTCCCGTCAGAGTGGGCATACCCCTAAAGGGGTTTTATGGGTCACTGAACCATGGAAATGGACCACTACCCTGGTCCTGTAAGGCACTCTGCGACTAACTCCACACGTTGCATTTCGCGCCAAGGTGAGCGAACATTACAGGTGGCCCTGCACAGTGGGGTCCAGGCATGGTCCCTGAGGTAACACAGGGGGCAATAAGCAGTCAGATTTTGAAAGATGTGTCAGGAGAAAAAACAGAATGGCTTAGAAAGAAAAGTACCTCTCAAGAAGAGAAAAGGGCCATCGCCTAAGGACACTAAAATCCTGGGTTCTGGAAAAGTTCAGTTCAATAGAACAGTGGTTCTCAACCTCAGTCCTCAAGTACCCCCAACGGGCCAGGTATTGGGAACTTCCCTTGGATAAAAGAGTTCTTATCAATACCATGTCATTTAAATTGATTTAAAGCAGCTGTGCAAAGTAAAGGAAAACCTCAAAACATGGTCCGTTGGGGGTACTTGAGGACTGAGGTTGAGAACCAATGCAGGAGCATAAAGTTGATCTGGGGTATCAGAAACATTTACCCTCAAAAATGACAACAGAAAAGGAGGGCTGTTGAGCTTCTGTTGCAGCCCTCTTTTCTGGTCCCTGAGGATGGTGTTGAAAGAAATTACATGGCTAATCAAAGGGTCTGAGGAGGGTGGGAATGTTTAATGGTAGTCAAAAGACCCTTGCTGAAATACAGTTTTCTTAGTGTACCAACAGTTTCCATGCTACAATTTGTAAGCCCATATTTTATCATGCATCCTGCTCTCACAATTATATCAGGCCTAGTCTTGATAAATCAAATGTGTGTGGAATCCCTAAAAAGGGATAACATGTACTCCACTTAGCAATATAGATATACTTAGTCTTAAAATTATGGTAATTGGTTGACACACAAGGCTGAATGCCCCATATTAAACGTACCTTGACCATCCCCAGAATTATGAAATATTTATGAATTTTGACTCTGCAGTGATGGCTATTCCGTCAGAAATGTGAATTCTCCTTTCTGCAGGCTAAACTAGTTTATGATATGTTAATAAGCCTGATGGGCTATTAGCCTGGGAGAAGTCGGACTAATGGATGTTAACTGATGTAATTACTCAAGCCTGGAAACTAGAATGTTATCCACACATCATTTATGATGCATTCTTGTATGTCTATTGAGGCCACAAAATCCCCTGGAAGACAGGAGGTAATGACCTACTTGGCATTTATCATGCAAAACTCGTTGGAAAGACTTCATATCCAGAATGGGCCAGACTCACTTTTGGGAACTGTAGAAAGGTTTGAGTAGAAACCCTGAAAGTGTTCTGTTGTTGGTACGGGCTAATGACCCCCTGAGACAAGAGCTGCTGGACAGCAACAAACAGATCCACCCGCTGTGTCGGGGGAAGGAAACAAGTTTGAAAACATTAAGTAGGGAGGAGGCAGAGTGTAAAGCTCCAGTTTGTAGACCTTGGAAATGGCACGCTGAACCAAGGCTTCTGAGATTTTTTGGGACCAGAAGGCCTACAGACACCCCCTACTTTGAGAAGTGGGAGCACCCCATCACTGTGAGGAAGCCTTGGAACCAGTCTTGGCTTGCTTACAGAACCATGTCTTTTTACAAAAATACGTTCTTTAGACTTGGCATTAGAAGAAGACTAAGAGGGAGGAAAGAAACCCTTTCTAACTGCAGATGTGGAAGATCTACTGGTAGAGGTGCAAGCCTTTTTCTTCTGGGGGAGGAGCATACTCTTAATCACTGATTTCTTTGATGCATGGTACCTATCTGCAGAGAGGCCAGAGAAGTATTTGATGTCAAAGGGTAACTCACTCTTCAAGGCATTTATGGCAAGGAAGCTCAGTTGACCTGCATTTAAACCAGATAATCCTGTACATGTGGATAGAGCGACATTTTACATGACAGGGCTTGCCAAGGAAGAAAAATCTTTAAAGAGGACTTACGTCGTCCTGAGTTTTTTTGAACATGGTATTGTCCTCTGTGGGGGCCATGAGGATCTTGTTAAGGCTAATAGCAGGATCTATTATAGGAAGTGCCCTCTTATGAATTAAATTTTCCTTAATAGGGCAAAATGTTTTGGAAGAATCTTCTTTGAGTAAAGCCATACAAGAAAAGTTTGACCAGTGAGTGGAAAGGGAAGGTCTTAGCTGGTTTATGGAATTTCAGGGGCCCCATCTTGGGTGAGCAGACTCAGGCTGCTCAAAAGCAAAGAAAGAGTACACCATGAATAAGAGCAGCTGGTATCCTTTAGGTTAGATGAACTCTCTGAAGTAGGTAGGTCATCCTAATCCGATACCTCAGAAAGAGAGGGATACGCCTCAGCTGCAATTTCCCACTCAGGTACTGTGTCTGACTCAAAAGGCAAAATCAAAGAATGATTCAGGAAAGGAAATTGAAGGGGCAAAAATGTGACCCCGGCTATCAAGGGCCTTAAAAAGGTTATAAATTCAGCCCACGAAATGTGCCATGGTGGCTGAAAATTCTTCTCCAGATAGAAAAGAGGAAGCTGGTATGGCTGATAGGCCCATCGAATGGCCAGAATAGGCAGTGAGTCAGAGTGGGGACAACTATCACAGGAAAAGGTATTGGGGCCTGGAATGGAATTTCGCTGCAATTATGATCTGGCAGGTCTGTAAACCTCTGTAGCAGTACAGGGGGAGGGGAAAATTGTTTGAGCCAAACACTTGCAGGCTGCAGTAACCCAAATATTATAAAGCGGTTTGTAATTTGCCCTCTGCACAGAGGAAACCAGCAGATATTGCCTGCTAAGAAGAGGCAGGGGGCACAATCGCAGTAACCCCCTTGACTGAGGCAACGCAGGCACAATAAAGGGCTTGCCTTGTGCAGGCACAATAAAGGGCTTGCCTTGTGCAGGCACAGTAATGCTTGGTTTGCCCAGGTGCACTAGGCAACACTTGGTGGTGCAGTAGCACTGCAACAGATGCACTAGTGACTGAATTTGGAGCAAGATAAAACTTTAACCAAGCCATCCTGGTTCTCTGCTGCGACCATCAGAATAGTGGTTGGCGACTTCCCACGCACCCCTGCCAAAGGGATTCTAAAGGGAAAGGGGCACTTTGAGATTAATTTATAACCACTTTCCGACCAACATATGTACAGGTGCATCTCATAAAATTAGAATATCATCAAAAAGTAAATTTATTTCAGTAATTCAATTAAAAAAAAGTAAAACGTATATTTTATACAGATGCGTTACACAAAGAGTCATATATTTCCAGCATTTCTTGCTTTTAATTTTGATGATTACGGCTTACAGTTAGTAAAAACCCACAATTCAGCATCTCTGAAAATTAGATTATTACATAAGACCAATAAAAAAAAAATTAATGCAGAAATGTTGGCTTACTGAAAAGTATGTCCCTGTAAAGTATAGTATGCACTCAATACTTGGTTGGGGCTCCTTTGGCATGAATTACTGCATCAATCACAGGTCAATTGGCTTCAGTATAAAATCACACAAATAGGAAACCTAAGGGGAATACAAAGACACTGAATTTCAAAAGAGCCAACTTCCCTAAATGACAAACCTTGTTAGAAGGCATGAATTGGGATAAAATCTTAGGAACAAAGAACATGGAAGAGAGATGGGTTGGCTTTAAGTGCATATTAAATAAGGGCATTAGCCAATGCATCCCGATGGGTAATACATTTAAAAGAGCGAACAAAAGTCCTGGATGGCTTGACTCCAATGTAAAAATGCATATAAAAGCAAAAGAGAAGGCCTCTAAAAAATACAAGGTTGAGGGATCATCATCATCATTCAGACTTTATACAGAATGCAACAAGAAATGTAAGGGTGCAATTAAGATAGAACACGAAAGACACATAGCGGAGGAGAGCAAAAAAAAAATCCCAAGAAATTCTTTAAGTATGTAAACAGTAAAAAAGGGAAGATAGACCATATTGGCCCCATAAATAATGAGGAAGGACATCTGGTTACAAAAGGATGGTGAGATGGCGAAGGTATTGAATTTATTCTTCTCCTCAGTCTTCACGAGGGAATCGGGGGTCTTCAGTAACCAAAACTGCAGTGTTTATCCTTATAACACAACACAGGAAGCACCGTCATGGCTAACAGAGGACAGAATTAGAATTAGACTTGGGAAACTTAACATTAATAAATCATCGGGACCAGATGGCTTGCATCCGAGGGTACTTAGGGAAATCAGTCAAGTAATTGCCAGACAATTGTTCCTAATTTTAACTGACAGTCTGCTGATTGGAATGGTACCAGCTCATTGGAGAAAAGCCAATGTAGCACCAATATTTAAAAAGGGCCCAAAATACATCCCTGGGAATTACAGACCAGTTAGCTTAACATCAATAGCATGCAAGCTCTTGGAGAGGATGATAAGGGGCTATATACATGATTTTAGTAATGAGAACGGTATCATTAGCAGTAATCAGCATTGATTCATGAAGAAACATTCTTGCCAAACCTATTAACCTTCTATGAGGAGGTGAGTTGCCATATACAGTGGGGACGGAAAGTATTCAGACCCCCTTAAATTTTTCACTTTTGTTATATCGCAGCCATTTGCTAAAATCATTTAAGTTCATGTTTTTTTCCTCATTAATGTACACACAGCACCCCATATTGACAGAAAAACACAGAATTGTTGACATTTTTGCAGATTTATTAAAAAAGAAAAACTGAAATATCACATGGTCCTAAGTATTCAGACCCTTTGCTCAGTATTTAGTAGAAGCACCCTTTTGATCTAATACAGCCATGAGTCTTTTTGGGAAAGATGCAACAAGTTTTTCACACCCAGATTTGGGGATCCTCTGCCATTCCTCCTTGCAGATCCTCCCAGTTCTGTCAGGTTGGATGGTAAACGTTGGTGGACAGCCATTTTTAGGTCTCTCCAGAAATGCTCAATTGGGTTTAAGTCAGGGCTCTGGCTGGGCCATTCAAGAACAGTCATGGAGTTGTTGTGAAGCCAATCCTTTGTTATTTTAGCTGTGTGCTTAAGGTCATCTTGTTGGAAGGTAAACCTTCAGCCCAGTCTGAGGTCCTGAGCACTCTGGACAAGGTTTTCATCCAGGATATCCCTGTACTTGGCCGCATTCATCTTTCCCTCGATTGCAACCAGTCATCCTGTCCCGGCAGCTGAAAAACACCCCCAAAGCATGATGCTGCCACCACCATGCTTCACTGTTGGGACTGTATTGGACAGGTGATGAGCAGTGCCTGGTTTTCTCCACACATACCGCTTAGAATTAAGGCCAAAATGTTCTATCTTGGTCTCATCAGAGAATCTTATTTCTCACCATCTTGGAGTCCTTCAGGTGTTTTTTAGCAAACTCCATGCGGGCTTTCATGTGTCTTGCACAGAGGAGAGGCTTTTGTCGGGCCACTCTGCCATAAAGCCCTGACTGGTGGAGGGCTGCAGTAATGGTTGACTTTTTACAACTTTCATCCATCTCCCGACTGCATCTCTGGAGCTCAGCCACAGTGATCTTTGGGTTCTTCTTTACCTCTCTCACCAAGGCTCTTCTCCCTCGATAGCTCAGTTTGGCCGGACGGCCAGCTCTAGGAAGGGTTGTGGTCATCCCAAACATCTTCCATTTAAGGATTATGGAGGCCACTGTGCTCTTAGGAACCTTAAGTGCAGCAGAATTTTTTTGTAACCTTGGCCAGATCTGTGCCTTTCCACAATTCCGTCTCTGAGCTCTTCAGGCAGTTCCTTTGACCTCATGGTTCTCATTTGCTCTGATAAGCACTGTGAGCTGTAAGGTCTTATATAGACAGGTGTGTGGCTTTCCTAATCAAGTACAATCGGTATAATCAAACACAGCTGGACTCAAATGAAGGTGTAGAACTATCTCAAGGATGATCAGAAGAAATGGACAGCACCTGAGTTAAATATTTGAGTTTTGCAGCAAAGGGTCTGAATACTTAGGACCATGTGATATTTCAGTTTTTATTTTTTAATAAATCTGCAAAAATGTCAACAATTCTGTGTTTTTCTGTCAATATGGGGTGCTGTGTGTACATTAATGAGGAAAAAAAATGAACTTAAATGATTTTAGCAAATGGCTGCAATATAACAAAAGTGAAAAATGTAAGGGGGTCTGAATACTTTCCGTCCCCACTGTAGATAAAGTAAGGCCCGTAGACGTGGTGTATCTGGATTTTGCAAAAGCAATTGACACAGTTCCCCATAAACGTTTACTGTACAAAAATAGGATTTTTCTAACAGCTTACCTGTAAAATACTTTTCTTGGAGTACATCATGGGACACAGAGCACCATAGTTATCACTGTGTGGGCATATAGGCACCTTCATGTGATGGACATTGGTATACCCAATAAAAGGAAGTTCACTCCCTATATAACCTCTCCTCCTACCAGGAGTACCTTTTTGTAGCAAAGCAATATATCTAAACCCCAGAAAGAGGGGCGGGACCTCTGTGTCCCGTGATGTACTCCAAGAAAAGGATTTTACAGGTAAGCAGTTATAAAAATCCTATGTACATCACGGGACACACAGCACCATAGTAATTGCTATGTGGGAGGTCCTATAGCAATGCTATTTGAGGGGAAGGAGACACAACCCGTAGGGCACCCCCAGACTTGAGGACCTATACTGCTGCCTGCAGCACACTGCGCCCAAAGGCGATATCCTCATGCCTTCTTACATCCACCTGATAAAACTTGGTGAATGTATGTACTGAAGACCAAGTTGCGGCCTTACAGATCTGAGCCATGGAGGCCTGGTGACGCACTGCCCAAGAAGCACTAACCACCCTGGTAGAGTGTGCTTTGACTTGAAAAGTTGGAACCTTACACCTTAAATCATAAGTCTGAATTATAACTTGCCGAATCCACTTAGCGACAGTGGATTTTGACGCTGCCTGTCCTTTCTTAGGACCCTCTGGCAGTACAAACAAGACATCAGTCTTCCAGATCTAAGCAGTCGTCTTTAAATAGACCTTGACTGCTCTCACCACATCAAGACAATGTAGTGACTTCTCTTCCCTGGAACATGGTTTTGGAAAAAACAATGACAGGATAATATCTTGGTTCCGGTGAAAACCTGAGACCACTTTTGGCAGACCGATAAAGCTGAGACTTGGCCCTTAATAGTACTCAAGGCCAACTTCATCTGTAGAAAGACAAGAATTCTACCTATGATATACCTCCGAGGGTGCCAACCCTTGGACTCACACCAAGAAACATAAGCCCTCCAGACTAGAATATATAGTTCTGGAAGCTGGCTTCCTTGCATTAATCAAGGTAGAGATAACTGACCCGGAAAGCCCACGTTTTTTCAGAATGTGGGTTTCAATAGCCAAGCCATTAAATTTAGAGTTCATAAGGTAAGATGGAATATCGGCCCTTGTGAGAGTAGGTCTGGCCGTAGTGGAAGGGACCCTGGATCCTCCACTGCCATCTTTACGATTTCTGCATACCAGGACCTTCTGGGCCATGCTGGGGCTACCAGAATTACCGGCTTTCTTTCCAGCTTGATCCTGCAAAGAAGTCGTGGCAGCAACTGAATAGGGGAATGCATAAATCAGTGAGAACTGATTCCACGGGGTCATCAATGCACCTGTTCCGTATGCGAGTGGATCCCTTGTTCTGGACACAAAGTTGACCAACTTTATGTTGAATCTGGACGCCAGAAGATCTACGTCCAGAGTCCCCCATCTTTGGCAAACAGCCCGAAAAATGTTGGGGTGAAGGGACCTTTCCCCCGGGAATAACTGCTGGCGACTCAAGTAGTCCACCTGCCAATTCTCTACTCCCGGAATGAAGACTGCCGATAGGCACAGAACATTCCTTTCTGCCCAAGTTAGAATATGATTCACCTCTCTCTGCGCTGCGAGACTCTTGGTGCCCCCTTGGTAATTGATATAGGCCACAGCACTGCTCCCCAGCCTGAAAGGCTGGCATCTGTCGTTACCACCTCCCACATAACCGGTCTGAATGGATTTTCCTTTCAGCAGATTATGGGTTAGTAACCACCAACTGAGGCTTTGGAACACCCTCTGGGACAGCTGCATTGGCAAGTCTAAAGCTTGAATTGTTTTGTTCCAAGCAGACAGAATACTGTTTTGCAACAGTCTCGAATGGAACTGGGCATAGGGAACGGCTTTGAATGAAGCCACCATATTTCCTAACAACCTCATGCAAAGGCGAATGGAGGGATCTCCTTTCAACCTGACCATCCGCATCAGCTCTCTTATGGAATTGATCTTTGCTTGAGGCAAGAACACCTTTTTCTGGGCTGTGTCTATGTTCAGACCCAAGTACTCGAGCCTATTTAGCGGTTTTAAGGAAGACTTCTCTAGGTTGAGAATCCAACCTAGACTTCCCAGGTCACTGGTTGTAATGCGTACACTTTGCTCCAAACGAGCCACCGACTGGTCTATTAGCAATAGATCATCTAGGTACGACTGTTATGCCCTGTGCCCTTAACCTGGCTAGAGGTGGGGCCAGGACTTTTGTAAAAACCCGGGGTGCTGTAGCTAGCCCGAAGGGCAAGGCTACAAACTGGAAATGCTGCTGTTATACCTTGAACCGCAGAAACCTTTGGTGAGCGGGAAATATAGGAACATGCAGATATGCATCCCTGATGTCGATAGATGTCAGAAGCTCTCCTCCTTGTAGGATAGAAACCACTGACCTGATCGACTTCATGCGAAAGGAGCTGATCTTCAGGAACTGATTAGATTTTTTAGATCTAGAATGGTCTGATATCTCCATTCGGTTTTGGTACCATAAAGAGGTTCTAATAAAACCCCAAACCTTGCTCTTCCGTGGGGATTTGTATGATCACCCCCTGAGCCAATAATCGGTCTAGTGTCCAAAACAGATTGCCTTTTCCCTGGATCTTTGGGAATGTTTGACCTCAGAAAACGAGACGGTAGAAAGTCCTGAAATTCCAGTTTGTACCCTATAGTTACCGTGTAGATGACCCATCTGACCTGAATTTCCTCTTGCCAGACTTCTGAGAACTGCAGAAGTCTCCCCCCCTCCCACCCTGGCGAGTGGGGGGCGCCCCTTCATAATGAGGCTTTAGAATTCTGTTTTGCAGTTTTCCGGCCCCAGGCCTTCTTATGTGCCTGGGCCTGACCCTGAGGTTTTCCTCTAGAGTCTGATGGCGGAGGCCGTCACCACTGCCTAGAGGCGGATGCTCCTGGTGCAGGAGAAAGAGTCCACTTAAATGAAGGGCGTTTACTCTTTCTTTTGACTGGCAAAAGAGTACTTTTCCCACTAGAAATTGTTTGGATGTATTTGTCCAAATCATCCCTAAATAGCCGATCCCCATGAAAGGGAAAACCAGTCAGGAGTTTTTTGCATGGTGCTTCGGCTGACCAATTTTTTAACCACAGGATTCTACGCATGTGTACTAGCACAAACGCAAGGCGGGACGCCTGGTGAATAGAATCTTTAATGGTGTCTATGGCAAAACATAATGCTCTTGGCAGCTCGGCCAAATCTCAGGCTTGCTATACAGAAAGTTCTTTAAGGGCCTGTCTAAATTGGTCCTTTAGGGATTGACAGATGCCTATTGCAGCGACTGCTGGCTAAATAACGGCATATACCAAAGAAAAAGAGGATTTTAGCAGGAATTCCAATCTTTTATCTGTTGGATCCTTAAGCGTTTGTGCATTGTCTACTGGACAAGTTAGACTTTTATTCACACTGGAAATCGCAGCATCAACTGCTGGTACATTCCATTTTTTAGTGAAATTCTCCTCCATGGGATAGAGAACTGAGAATCTCTTTGGAGGGAGAAAATGCTTATCCGGGTGATCCCATACAGCATAAATAAGCTTTTATAGTAATGCATGGACAGGAAACGCATGCAAAGGCTGTGAAGGAGGGAAGAAACCTAACGTTCAGCAGACTCCATTACGGGTAGCATGAAAGTGGAAAGAATCATCTCTGTAAGAGATTGTACCAGCAATTTCTCAGATTGCGAGGCTGAAAAGAGTTCATCTACCGTTGTTTCCTCCGCAGAGGAGTAAAATGTTTGTTTTTCCTCCTGATCCCCTGAGGATAACACCGAATCCTGTACCCACTGTTGCCCTTGCAAAGGGTCTAAGGTGGGGGAGGGGGATCTAACACGCTTCCTAGCCATTTGGATGGAGGATGCGATTAAAGCCGCTAATCTTCCCTCTAGGCCCTGCAGGGCAGAGGAAAAGGCAATTTCAGGGGCTGAGATGTGAGAAGCAGCTGCACCACCAATTAGTTCCAATGACTCACCCTGGCTTGCCCCAACTGGTATTTCAGACGAGGATGACAGTGTGGAGGCACGGTTGGATTTCCCAGCGCCTGGGGGTGGAATCTTTGGTACCTTTTGTGAGGTTTTTGTGGTGTCTTTTTTCGCAGACATAGTCCTAAGCACAAAAAGCAGAGGCACTATTTAAATGCACTAATTGCTGAACAATAGTCTGACAGTATAATGTCGCTATACAGGTTCAGTCTAGCGCTGGGAGAAATGTCCTTTTCATATTAGGAATGCCTTTGCAGTCCTTACGTGCCCCACTGCCACTGCTCCTGTGTCCCGAGTGTAGCCAGCTTGCCTCTCCTCGCTATCAGCCGATGAGAGAGTGCTGCAGTTGATTTCTTAAGCCTGCGCTTGCGGCGTGCATCCTTGTGGATGCTATGTTCTACACACGGCGCTGCACTTAGGCCTCGCCTCCTTTCGGCAACCTGCCCCCCCTTTCGTAGTGGGGTCCCCCAGGGTTCCGTGCTGAGACCAATCCTATTTATTTTGTTCATAAATTACTTGGAGAATGGGGTAAACAGTTCAATCTCTGTATTTGCGTACAATACTTAGCTAAGCAGGGCAATAACTTCTCCACAGGATGTGGAAACCTTGCAAAAAGATCTGAACAAATTAATGGGGTGGGCAACTACATGGCAAATGAGGTTTAATGTAGAAAAATATAAAATAATGTATTTGGGTGGCAAAAAATATGAATGTGATCTATACACTGGGGAGAGAAGCTCTGGGGGAATCTAGGATGGAAAAGGACCTGGGGGTCCGACTCCTACTAGATGATAGGCTCAGCAATGGCATGCAATGCCAAGCTGCTAACACAGCAAACAGAATATTGGCATGCATTAAAAAGGGGATCAACTCCAGTGATAAAACGATATGTCTCCCGCTCTACGAGACTCTGGTCCGGCCGCACCTAGAGTATGCTGTCCAGTTCTGGGCACCAGTCCTCAGGAAGGATGAACTGGAAATGGAGCGAGTACAAAGAAGGGTAACAAAGATAATAAAGGGTCCGGAGGATATTAGTTATGAGGAAAGGTTGTAAGCACTGAACGCATTCTCTCTGGAGAAGAGACGCTTGAGAGGGGATATGATATGTACTGGTGACCCCACAATAGGGATAAAACTTTTTTGTGGAAGGGAGTTTAACAAGACAGGTGGTCACTCATTAAAATTAGAAGAAAAGAGGTTTAACCTTAAACTATATAGAGGGTTCTTTACTGTAAGAGCGGCAAGGATGTGGAATTCCCTTCCACAGGCGGTGGTCTGAGTGGGGAGCATCAATAGTTTCAAAAAAATATTAGATAAGCATCTGAACAACAGCAACATACAGGATATACAATGTAATACGGACATATAATCACACACATAGGTTGGACTTGATGGACTTGTGCCTTTTTTCAACCTCACCTACTATGTAACTAAAAAAAAAAAAAAAAAAACGCGGTGTGGCATGGAGGCGATCAGCCTATGGCACTCCTGAGGTGTTATGGAAGCCCAGGTTTCTTTGATAGTGGCTAACAGCTCATCTGCATTGTTAGGTCTGGTGTCTCATCTTCCTCTTGACAATACCCCACAGAGTTTGCTGGCCAATCAAGCACAGTGATACCATGATCATTAAACCAGGTATTGGTACTTTTGGCAGTGTGGGCAGGTGCTAAGTCCGGTTGGAAAATAAAATTAACATCTCCATAAAGCTGGTCAGCAGAGGGAAGCATGAAGTGCTCTAGAATTTCCTGGTAGAGGGCTGTGCTGACTTTGGACTTGATAAAACACAGTGGACCAGCAGATGACATGGCTCCCCAAATCATCACGGACTGTGGAAACTTCACACTGGACCTCATGCAACTTGGATTCTGTGCCTCTCCACTCTTCCTCTAGACTCCGGGACCTTGACTTCCAAATGAAATGCAAAATTTTCCACATACTATACAGTACATGGGCTTACTTTTCAGTAAGCCAACATTTCTGTATTAAATTTTTTTTTTTTTAATTGGTATTATGTAATATTCTAATTTTCTGAGATACTGAATTTTGGGTTTTCACTAGCTGTAAGCCACAATCATCAAAAGTAAAAGAAAGAAATGTTTGCAATATATTACTCTGTGTGTAACGCAAAAATATATGAGTTTCACTTTTTGAATCGAATTACTGAAATAAATTAATGTTTTGATGACATTCTAATTTTATGAGATGCACCTGTATATCCACTTACCTACCGGGCACTTACACCCCCTTCCTGCACAAGCCAATTTTCAGCTTACAGCACTGTCGCACTTTGAATGACAATTGCGCAGTCGTGCTACACTGTACCCAAACAAATTTTTTTATCATTTTCTTCACACAAATAGAGCTTTCTTTTGGTGGTATTTAATCACTGCTGGGTTTTTTATTTTTCCCAAAAAAAAAAAAAAAAAAAAGACCTAAAATTTTGAAAAAAAAAAAAAAAAAAAAGTTTACTTTTTTTCTGTCAGTAAATTTTGTAACCAAGTAATTTTTCGCCTTCAATGATGTGCGCTGATGAGGCAGCACTGATGGGCATTGATGAGGTGGGGCTTATGGGCACTGATATATGGCATTGATGAGCACTGTTAGGTGGCACTGGTGGGCACCGATAGGTGGCACGGATAGGCGGTACTGATGGGCGGCACTGATGGGCATTGATCGACAGCAGTGATGGACAGCACTGATTGCCAGCACTGACTGGCATCGCTAATGGGCACTGATTGGTGGCACTTGTGGGCACTGATTGCTGCCACTGTACTGCTATACTGTAATCAGGGCACTTATGATCAGTGCCCCGATTACATTCCCACATGTCCCCCTGCGTGGAGATGCCGCTGATCGGCTCTCCTCGCCACACACTTTGTCAGTGTGAGGCAAGGAGCGCGGATTACCGGTACTTCTTTGTTTACATGTGACCGGCTGTGATTGGACACAGCCGATCACGTGGTTAACCGCTTCAGTTCCAGAAGATTTTACCCCCTTCCTGACCAGAGCGTTTTTTGCGATTCGGCACTGCGTTGCTTTAACTGACAATTGCGAGGTCGTGCGACGTGTCTCCCAAACAAAATTGATGTCCTTTTTCCCCCCACAAATAGAGCTTTCTTTTGGTGGTATTTGATCGCCTCTGCGATTTTTATTTTTTGCGCTATAAACAAAATAAGAGCAATAATTTTGAAAAAAAACGCATTATTTTTTACATTTTGCTATAATAAATATCCCCCAAAAATATAAAAAAACCCTTTTTTCCCTCAGTTTAGGCCGATCGTATCCTTCTACATTTTTTTTTTTTAACCAAAAAATCGCAATAAGTGTTTATTGATTGGTTTGCGCAAAACTTATAGCATGTACAAAAGAGGGGATAGTTTTATGGCATTTTTATTAATAATTTTTTTTTTTACTAGTAATGGCGGCGATCAGCGATTTGTATTGTGACTGCGACATTATGGCGGACATGTCAGACATTTTTGACACATTTTTGGGACTATCGTCATTTATACAGCAATCAGTGCTATAAAAATGCACTGATTCCTGTGTAAATGACACTGGCAGTGAAGAGGTTAACAACTAGGGGGCGGGGATTACTAACTGTAGGGGGGATGGGCTAGCAGCGTCACTACACTGATCACTGCTCCCGATGACAGGGAGCAGAGATCAGTGACTCAGTGACAGTGTCCTGAGAGGCCCGGTCGTTCAGGACGCCGGGCTCCAAGTTGGCATCTCCCATTGTTGGTGCTGCCCGCTGCACTTGCTCCTAACTCCCAGCCAGCGACATAGGAGGGGAAGCGTCAGTTGGTGCGTTCGAGGGGCGCAGAAATTAGTAATCCCCCCCCCCCCGGAAAACCCGTGGTTTAATCCACCTGCTCCCCTCCTCCCCCTCCTTTGATGGCCGCTGAGCTGCTCCGTCCTCCTTACGATCCCTGGGCTCAGTGTGCAGTGACAAACGGCTCAGGAGGTGTGGTTGTCCTGGAAGGAGAGGATCCCCACTCTGCTCCACCCCCCCCAGCATGCCTGAGCTTCACACACATCCTGTCTCCCGCCCCTCTCTCCCTGCCTGTGTGCTGCTGCATCTGTGAAGGGGATGTGGGGGCAGGAAGATTAAGGAGTTGACAGCCACATTGAGAAAACTCACTGAATGAGAGCCCCCGGGGACCATTCAAGTAAGTGAGCACTGTGACCAGACTCTCCTTCTCCCCCCTCCTCATTTCCCCACTCTTTCTCTCCCCCCTCGCTCTCTCCCTCCCCCTCCTTCTCTCCCTCCCCCTTATCTCCCCCCCCCCGCTTTCTCTGTTTGTTTGTGTACAGGGAGGGGCCAGATCCTTGTGTGTTTACAGATTTGTGTATGTGTGGGGCTGACAAATATATATATATACAGGTGTGTGTGTGTGGGGGGCTGGCATATATACAGGCAGTGGCGGTGCACCCATTAAGGGCGCGCGGGCGCCGCCCCCTCTCCCCAGCCACCCACCTCTATGTATCATGAATAGATTCATGCATTGCATTGCATGAATCTATTCATGGCCACTGTAGCCACCCCTATTCAGGCGTCCGGCCCCTTTTCTGACGAAAGGCGCCTGAATTACAGCGGCGGGCGTGTATTTTTGAAGCGCCTAATTAGAGCCATAGGCTCTAATAGGCTTCAAAAAAGGTGAGCCAGGTGTGTTAGAACAGCGAATGAATATTCGCTTTTCTAACACTGAACCGCCTCTCCGCCAATCAGGAAGCGCGGGTGTGTTACCCGTCACCTGATTGGCTAAAACAACAGGCGCTGTGATTGGATGCCTATCAGGAGGAGGAGAGGAGATGCATGGAGGACACAGCTCGCCGCCCCACCGAGATAGGGTAAGTACCAGGCAGACAGCGGGCGGGGGGGTCACATTGTTAACTTTTAAATGGGCACAGTGGTGGCGTTTGATGGGCACAGTGGCTGCGTTTGATGGGCACAGTGAGGCTGCAATTGAAGGGCACAGTGAGGCTGCAATTGAAGGGCACAGTGAGGCTGCAATTGAAGGGCACAGTGAGGCTGCAATTGAAGGGCACAGTGAGGCTGCAATTGATTTTTTTTCAGAATTTTGCAGTTGGTTTGCACCCCCCAAAAATTTTGAGCACCAGCTGCCACTGTATACAGGTGTGTGTGTGTCATTTATACAGGTGTGTGGGGGGCTGACATATATACAGGTGTGTGGGGGGACAGACATATATACAGGTATGAGGGGGGCTGACATATATACAGGTGTGTGTGTGTGTGTGTGGGGGGGGGATGCTAGCATATATACAGGTGTGTGTGTGGGGGCTGACATATACACAGGTGTGTGGGGGGCTGACATATATACAGGATTGAGGGGGGCTAAGTGTGTATAGGTGGGGTGGCCGGGGTGCGGACTTGGTAGGATGGCCCATGGGCAAGCCCTGGGGAATGTTGGTGGCCAGGCTCGGGGGGGAGGGGGGGGGGGGGGCAAACATTTCTGATGGCTGCCCTGGCCAGGACTACATCCCCCCCAGACTGTTCCCTACAATGGGTAGACACTTAAGTATCTGGGGGTTCATATATCCACCCAAGCATCAGATTTTATCTCACTAAACCTAGCTCCAGTACTCTTGGACACAAAGACGAAACCTAAATCATGGAGTAATTGCCTCTATCAGTTTGGGGACGAGTAAATCTCCTTAAAATGAAAATAATTCCCAAATTCACATATCTGTTTCGCCACTCCCCTCAGTGGATACCTAAGTCCTTCTTTTAAAAAAAAACTTAACCAACTATTCTCATCCTTTCTATGGGGCCCCTCACCACCCAGATTCCTGTTGACGACCTTGATGTGGCTGACGTCGCAGGGTGGTATGGCATTTCCCGATTGCTACAAATATTTTCTAGCTACCCAACTGGTAACGGTGGCCTGGTGGTTGCACCCTGACAAAACTAATTCATCCACAGTCTTAGAGGCCACGGTAGTGGGCTCGTTAGAAGCCCTACAATTTCTAATATTTAGAGGTCTTCGAGCCCCATATCCCTTGACACCCTCTATGCGTACCACCCTGCGGGCTTGGAGGGCAGGCTTAGCTATAGAAAAGTACAAATCAACTGAGATCTCTCCTAACACCTCGGATCTGGCTGAACCCCACATCTTCCGGACCCTTACGCATAGACCAAATATGGTATAAAAATCCTTTCCCACATAGTGTCACGAATGTCATTATCTCCCCTCTCACATCTTTCCTCTATGTATGACATACCGTACTATTACCAATATCGTTATCTCCAACTGCCATATGCTTTCGCTGCACAATTTCCACACGCCTCACGGTTCAGTCAGGGCTGGAGAAAACACTCAGAACTGAAGTGTGCAGAGAAACCTACCTCACAGCTATATGCACATTTGGTTTATGCTTTCAGCTGCTTAGTTTCTATCCGTGACTGGTTAATTCAATTTAAAATAGTACATAGAGCGGACTTCACCCCACATAGACTTCATAAAATGAACCCTATGTGTCCCTTGGAGAGCTGGAGATGTAGAATCTCACTAGGAGATTTTTCTCATATCTTCTGGCATTGCCCTAAAGTTCAGCAATATTGGAGGGAGGTGCTTGACATGGTAAATAGGGTCGCATCAACTACACTGCCACATGCAATGGAAGTTTGTCTTTTAGGACTAATTGAAACACTTCTACCAACAATAGCAAAACGCACACTGGTCGGGTTGTTGCTCTTCTATGCCCGGAAGAACATCGCCATACAATGGAAGAAACCCACCCCCCCCTTCATTGACACAATGGAAAAGTCTGGTTAATAATAACCTCCCTCTGTATAAAGATACCTACTTTAATAGAGGATGCCCGTTGAAATACGATAGAGTCTGGTGTACATGGTTGGATGAATCAGAAACAGCCTAATTGAGTCTCTAAAATAACCTGATAGGGGTTGACGATAGAAGTCTTGATTTCCTTAGATGTATCTGGGAGAGAGGACATGACCTCTCTGAGGCCACTGAATAGATACAGAGAGAAGCGTACCACGAGAATGGCTTGTCATAGGATAAATAACGCACAATCATAGTGTTACGCCATGTAATATTTATGTCAACATGTATATGCACCATAGTTTTTAAGTTGTAGATGTTTTGTCTGTTTTGAAAATGCAATAAAAATAATTAAAAAAAACAAAACAAAAATAAAACAAGGCATTTCCCAGTTCTGCCTGGTAACATGACAGAGATCTACTGCTCCCAGTGATCGGGAGCAGTGATATCTGTCATGTTTCAGTAAGCCCATCCCCCCTACAGTTAGAACACGCTGAGAGAACGCACTTAACCTCCTGATCGTGCCCTAGTTTTAACCCCTTTCCTGCCAGTGTCATTTTTACATTGATCAGTGCATTTTTATAGCACTGATCAATGTAATAATGTCACTAGTCCCCAAAAAGTGTAATTTGGGGTCAGATTTTTCAACCGCAATGTCGCAGTCCTGCAAAAATCGCAGATTGCCATTACCAGTAAAGACAATAAAAAAAAAATTAAAATCCCTAAATCAATCCCGTAGTTTGTAGGGGCGACAACTTCTGTGCAAACCAATCAATATACACCTATTGCAATTTTTTTTACTAAAAATATGTAGAAGAATATATATTGGCCTAAAGGCCAATAAGGACATCAATTTTGGGTACAGCATTGCATTTGTCAGTTAAAGCGGCGCAGTGATGTATCGTAAAAAATGCACTGGTCATTAACCTCCCTGGCGGTATTGCCGAGTGTGGCTCGGGGTTAAAATTCAGTACCATTAGCGGTAACCCCGAGCCACACTCGGGATCGCATTGCAGGATCCTGGGGCGGCTTTACTTACCTTGTCCCCGGGATCCTGCGATGTCACCCGCAGTGTCCGAGGGCTCCGTCCTCCTCCGAAGCCTCTCCGTGCCAGGCTCCGTTCCCTGCGAGCGGCGCGACGCACGGGGGCGGAGCCTGGCGGCAAATTAAAAAAAAAGTAAAAATCATAACACATACAATACTGTAATCTTACAGATTACAGTACTGTATGAAATGATTTCACATCCCTTTTGTCCCCAGTGCTTTGGCCCATGCCCTGCATGCAGTTTTATATGATATATACTGTTCTTTCTGCCTGGAAACTGGAGATTGTCCATAGCAACCAAAAAGTGTCCCTTTACGTCAAAAGTGGCTTTAGACCAGCTAGAAAACAGCGATAGTAAATTAGAACACTTGCAGAATTGAGCGATAGTGAATTGTGGGGAAATTTATTTTATTACTATTTTTTTTTTTTAATTATTTATTTTTATTTATTATATTATAATTTATGTTTTTGTGTTTCAAACTTTATCATACCCGGGATATCTACTAGACTCTGGTTTGGACAGATTTAAGTGTGTTATTGTTAAGATTTACAGACCTACAATATAAAACGCCAAATTTCCATGCAAAATAATTGTACCGCTTTCAGCACCTAAAATCCGAAATAATCATACCGCCAGGTAGGTTAAGGGGGTAAAACCTTCCAGGGCTGAAGTGGTTAAACGGGCATTTAGCAGTTTTCCTAGAATCACACTTTACTAAATGTAGTTTAACCCAGTTGTTTTATTCTTTAAATACCTGCACTGCAGCTCTACAAATATATAATATGCAAAGAAGGCTTTTAATCTCATTGTAAATGTATCAGATTTTTTAAATTATACATAATTAGATTCCATTACCCGTCACCCAAATGAAATACAGCAACTCATTCATCTGACCAATTAACACTAATGTGTGCTGTAATGTTAATTGAGCTGTCACCTGGATGGTTATCCTGTATGTGCTCTCGAGCCTTTTGAACAGCCTGCTGAAGATTCTGCAACCTGAGGACCAGCTGCTGTCTTCTAACAGTATGTGAACAGGACACATCGAAACAGTGCAGTATATCATCTCCCTTGAAAAAAAATAAATGAAAAAAAAAACCCTTTATATGCAGTGTATATACTGTAAAAGATGAGCTGGAATTCCCTATGTTGTAAAAATACCTCCAACGCAGAAAGACACTTCTCACAGCAGAATTCACATGAAGCTTTAAGTGTAGGTCTCTGCTCCTCTGTGCAGGCCTCGCACTGGCAGACAAAGAAATACTGGTCCCTCAGCAACTTTTGTCTTTCTTCAAAGCCCATTCGTAACTTGTGTGGTCCTATAGAATATACAAAAATTAACAGCAGTAGAAAGGGGCATTATTTACATCTACCTAGAATTACAACAGAAAATGGGATGAAATCACTCCAAAGCGAGGAGAAATTCCCACTTGAACAGGTGTCTCCGTACCTACCAACTTTATGAGATGAGAAAGAGGGACACCTTATAGCACAAAATATGTAGAGAAAGGACATACTCTTGGCAAGGATTAACCCCCACACCTACACCTTCCAGGGGTCCTTTAACTGGATCCTAATGCCAAGAGGTAAAGGAGGAGTTGCTGATGTGACTGCTGTGATTGGCTGTCACAGTGGTCACATGATTAATAGCCCATCCCACTGGTCCCCAATCGTAAACAGTAACTGGGAGCGGTCGATGACAGCTCGGCCACTGTGCTGGAAACACACTCAGCAAACAGCAGAGTTCTGTGGACCCATATATGCGGCAGTTGGCAATTCGGGCCCACCAGCTAAACTGTCGCATATATGCGTTACTCTGGTGTCAACAAGTTAATATGCAAAATACGATTGGTTAAACTCACAAATGCTTTTTACACTCCCTTCCTTTAACCGCTTGCCGACCGGCTCACGCCTATATACACATCGGCAGAAGGGCACGTACAGGCAGATTAATGTACCTGTACGTTGCCCTTTAAGAATCGCTTTGTGGGCGCGCGCCCGCCGTGACCTTAGTGAGTGTGATTGCGGGTCCCGCGGACCCGATGTCGGCGGGGATAACCGCGATCGTCTCACGGAGAGGAAGACCGGGGAAATGCTGATGTAAACAAGCATGTCCCCGTTCTGCCTAGTGACAGGACACTGATCACAACTCCCTGTAATCGGGTGCGGTGATCAGTGTCGTGTCACGCATAGCCCCTCCCCCCCACAGTTAGAACCACTCCCTAGGACACACTTAACCCCTTCACTGCACCCTAGTGGTTAACCCCTTCACTGCCAGTCACATTTACACAGTAATCAATGCATTTTTAATTGCACTGATCGCTGTATAAATGTGAATGGTCCCAAAATCGCGCCAAAAGTGTCCGATCTGTCCGCCGTAATGTCACAGTCATGATAAAAAATCGCTGATCGCCGCCATTACTAGTAAAAAAAAAATATTAATAAAAATGCCATAAAACTATCCCCTATTTTGTAGACGCTATAACTTTTGCGCAAACAAATCAATAAAACGCTTATTGCTATTTTTTTTTTTTTTTACCAAAAATATGTAGAATACGTATCGGGCTAAACTGAGGAAAAAAAATGTTTTTTTATATATTTTTTGGGGATATTTATTATAGCAAAAAGTAAAAAAAAATGCGTTTTTCAAGATTGTCGCTATTTTTTTGTTTATAGCGCAAAAAATAAAAACCGCAGAGATCAAATACCACCAAAAGCTCTATTTGTGGGGAAAAAAGGACGTCAATTTTGTTTGGGAGCCACGTCGCATGACCGCGCAATTGTCAGTTAAAGCGATGCAGTGCCGAATCGCAAAAAGTGCTCTGGTCTTTGGGTAGCCAAATGCTCCTGGGCTTAAGTGGTTAAACTGGCTTTCCAAGAATGGAACATTTTCCCTCTATTCCTGTGTTGTGACAACTGTAGCATGTCTGATATTCCATCTGTGATGAGGCAAGCAGCAATAAAAATCTGTCAAAAGGTTCACACCCTTCCACCCTACTCAAATCTTGTCTTTAGATATACAGTACTTAAAAAAAAAAAAAAAAAAAAAAGAAGTTTTGCACAATTTTTACTTTAATTTTCTATTATTTTCCAGTTTGCCAGTTCCTGAAAAAACAATATAAAAATGAAGATTTTAAAGTGTAAACTAAAGAAAGGTAAAAAAAAAAGAAAAAAAGAAAGAAAAAAAAAAAAGGAAGAAGATAAACCTGATTAATCTTAAAAAAGCACACTATATGCATTGACTGGTTAGTTATACCAGTACCATGCCTTTAAGTTGCTGAACATCATAACGGGACAGAGCATTGATGGTGCCTTACAGGTACCACAATCTTCCATTACAAAATACAAAAAGGATAATCACTAAAAGATTCCTGAATTCCTTTATTCATAACAAACTTAAAATCCTGTACTTAAAACGCTGTATGTAGTACGGACTGGAGTAGGTCAGTGGCCAAGCGTCCATAACAAAATACCCACAGCAATCTGAAAAGCTAAGCTTACAATCACTATAGATGACAACCATCATCATCACTTTAATAGTTTGACTCACCAGTCGCCCATCCAGGTCCCCCACTGCTACTGTTTCTGGTCGTGGGACCGATTATCAAGCACTTTGATGCCCCCCTAAGATCGCCAGTCCCCTACACTCCCTTCCACTGATGTCTAGATTTTTCTCAATCCTGACAGGACCCTGCCATATCCCATCCAATAGGAAGTGTCCACGTTAGGCAGGCACTGATGCAGGCACCCAAAGAAAAAAAAAAAAAAAAAAAACAGAAAGTAAACAGAGAAGACTTGGGGCCAGGGGCTCATGTGACTGCCTCTAAAGGGCTTTTAAATTATGTTGATTGCACTGACCCATAAAATATTTTTTTATAGTTTTTAATACATTTTTCAATATAGGTTACCTTAAAGCATTTTCTACATTAAAGTGGATGTAAACCAGAAATGTTTTATTTTTTTAATGAAGACTTCTACCTGGTACAGTAGAGGATGTCAAATCATCTGTGCCCAGTCTTGCCATGAAGAGTTAAAAAACAACACACAGATCAGTGTGAGCGAGTTTTGCAGAGCTCCTACTGCTGAAGGGGGTGACATTTGCAAGGTAAGGATACACGTAGGAGGCTTGAATGTGTATATACATACACACACACACATATTAATACTGTGCCTTTAGTTTATACTGGGTAAGTGGTGGGTTTACATCCCCTTTAAGGTAAAAGAAAAAAAAAAAAAAAAAAAAACTTTAAAAATAGTGGCTTCCCCCAGCCCACCAAAATACTCACCTGAACCCGATCGAGGTCCAGTGCTGTGCACGTCTGTAGGAGCTCTTCTCCCCTCCCTTGGCTCTCACAGGCTTGGCTGTCAATCAAAACCTAAAAGCAGAGAGGAGGGGAGCTGGGCTGTGTGTCTGAATAAAAGGGGGGGGCCAGGAGTGCCAGCGGGGAAACTGGAGGAGGATCCGGGCTGCTCTGTGCAAAACCACTGCACAGAGCAGGTAAGTATGACAAGTTTGTTGTTTAATAAAAAAAAAAAAAAATCAAGCCTTACAATGACTTTATGTACAAGATTTGTTACAAATTAAGGTCTTCAGGAATCTTTAAAAATTATCCTTGTTGCAATGTTTTTTTCTTTATAGAAAATTGTGCTACTCTTTTAAAGTGGAAAAAAAATTCCACCACTTTAAAAAATTCTTCTTCATCTTCCCCTTATTGAAAATGAAAGACTGGGCCAAACTTAGGGTGACGAAAATTCTCTGCACGTCTTACAGCCCAAAAATCCTTCTGAATACATTTTCCTTATTACTGCTGTAGAATGGAAAATACATTAGTGGTACAACTGCATGGAGCTGCATTATAAGTAGGTAAAAATTGTTGAAACCATTCCCCCCCCCCCCACAAAAAATAAAATATCCATATCAATTTCCTTTTTATAAAGCTGGTTTCTTCTTCAGATTCACAGGAAGCATTTTATTGCATTAACAGATCTAGTGAGCTCATATTTTGGGTTATTATTGCAGTGTTTACCTTAAAGCGACTCTGTCCTTATAGCAAAAGAAAAGCGAATAGTTACATGTCCCCCACCCACACTGCAGATCTTCACTCTATTGCTGTAAGAATAATTAGAACTGGACACATTGCGTGTTGTGAGGGAGTTCACTGGCCCTATGTTTTTCCCTGTGATTTGTAGTGATGTTGAAAATGTGGTTCCATAGCTAAAATATTTTTTTTTACCTTAAAAAGTCCAGCCTAAGGGTCACAGGAGTGCAATTAGTTTTGCACTCCTAAGACCCGTTTTCAGCAGAGATCGGTCTGAAATTCCACTCTCTGCTGATGTCACTGGAATCAGTCCAGACACCGCGCCATCATGACAATAAAGTCTGGATCTGCCATGTGCCTGGCCTGAAAGCCATCTCAGTGAGCCGCTGAGATGGCCGCTCCCCATCCCTCCACAGCTCAGCGCTGCAGAGCGCGGAGGAGCAGAGCAGGAGAGACGCTGATTGACAGGCAGCAGCTCTCCGCTCAGGGAGCCGAGAGAACCCAGCCATCGGCGGTGTTCGGTGGCTCGGTTCTCAGTACAGAGATGCTGGGGAACAGATGCACCATCCACCTAGGTAATTATGATTATGGGAAAAACCGGATTCCCATACTTCTCTTTTAAAGTGTTACTAAACCTACAACAGTCAAATCTGTATATGCAGTAGAGCATGCTGGTTATACTCACTGTAAAACTGAAAGGGTTAATCCTCCGCATTGTGTAAAAAGGCTGTTTTATCCTGTCTTTTCCGATCCTCCCCTTCTTCCACTGCCCCCAATCCATCTCCAGATAAGACAGGTTCTTTAGAGTCACTCTGCACATGCTCAGTTTGGTGTGTATTGCTAGAGAGGTTTTTTTTCTTGGGAGGGTGCATGTGATCAGCACAGGGCCAATGGTCAGGGATCATGCAGCCTTATAGGACAGAGTAGAATGAAAACTCCTCCAAGCCACAAGACTGCTATATACTGCTGATGAGAAAAGGTATTAAGCAGATTATATTTACTAAAATAACTGCATTTCCATGTTCTGTGTACCGTGGGAGACCAGATATAGTGAATGCAGGGGTCCTGGGTTTAGTAACACTTTATTGCATTTCCAGCATTAAGATCCAAAATGTTTTGCCACTTGATTCACTTTGCAAAGAATACCCAACTGCATACAAGGAAAATAAAAACTGAATTATTACTTGCACATGGTTGGATGATGGAAGTCAGCAGAACTTCTCATTTAATAAGCTCTGGAACAACTGCACTTGCAGAGTACAACTGCAAAGTGCACAGTCTATTTGCCTTCAGTACATCCACCAGGCTGTCTAATAAACAATCAAGTAATCATTTGTGAATACAAATGATTTACATTCAGTTATTTCCATATATTTTGACACAGGCACATTTTTTTTTTCTCGGGTATTTATTAAAACATATACAAGCTATAGTTATATAATGGATATGGGCTGAAAGTGCACACTCTCAGATTTAATTGGAGGGCCACCCCCCCCCCCCCCCATTTTTTTTTCAAGGGACCAAATTGGACAATTGAATCAAGGCCAGGTGTGGGCTACTCCTTCGTTATTTCTTCATCAATTAAGCAGGTAAAAAGTCTGGAGTTGATTCTAAGTGTGGTATTTGCATTTGGAATCTATTGCTATGAACCTACATCATGCGTTCAAAAGGAGCTGTCCATGCAAGTGCAACAGGCCATTGTAAGGCTTCAAAAACAAAACAAAGCAATCAGAGAGATATCAGCAACAGGGGTGGCCAAATCAATAGTCTGGTACATTCTGAGGTAAGAAGAATGCACTGGTGAGCTCAGCAACATAAAAAGGCCTGGACGTCCACGGAGAACAACAGTGGTGGATGATTGCAGGATCCTCTCTATGGTAAAGAAAAACCCATTCACAACATCCAGACAAGTGAAGGACACTCTTCTGGAGGTGGGCGTATCATTGTCATAGTCTACAATCAAGAGAAGACTTCATGAGAGCAAATACAGAGGGTTCACCACAAGGTGCAAGCTATTCATAAGCCTGAAGAATAGAAAAGCCAGATTAGACTTTGCTCAAAACATCTAAAAAAGTCAAACCAGTTCTGGAAAAGCATTCTTTGGACGGATGAAACTAAGATTAATCTGTACCAGAATGAGGGGAAGAAAAAAGTGTGGAGAAGGCTTGGAACAGCTCATGATCCAAAGCACACAACGCCATCTGTAAAACATGGTGGAGGCAGTGAGATGGCATGGGTATGTAAGGATTCCAGTGGCATTGGGTCTTTGGTGTTTATTGATGATGTGACAGAAGACAGAAGCAGCCAGACAAATTCTGCAGTGTTTAGAGATATACTGTCAGCCCAGATTCAGCCAAATTCAGAAAAGTTGATTGGACGGCGCTTCACAGTATAGATGGACAATGATCCAAAACACACTGCAAAAGCAACCCAGGAGCTTTTGAAGGAAAAGAAGTGGAATATTCTGCAATGGCCGAGTCAATCACCTGATCTCAACTAAATTGAGCATGCATTTCACTTGCTGAAGGCAAAACTAAAGGCAGAAAGACACACAAAGAACAACTGATGACAGCTGCAGTTAGAGCCTGGCAAAGCATCAGAAAGGAGGAGATCCAGTCTCTGGTAATGTCCATGAGTTCCAGACTTCAGGCAGTCATTGCCACTAAAGGATTCTCAACAAAATATGAACTGCTTCAGCCCCAAAATATTTGGCTAATGAATGACCAGGCCATTTTTTGAGATTCGGCACTGTGTCGCTTTCACTGACAAGTGCGCTGCACACAAACAAAATTCACATTCTTTTTTTCCCACAAATAGAGCTCTCTTTTGGTGGTATTTGATCATCTCTGCAGTTTTTATTTTTTTGTGCTATAAACAAAAAAAGTGCCAATTTTGAAAAAAAAAAAAAAACACAATATTTTGTACTTTTTGCTATAATAAATACCCCCCCCCCCTTTTTTTTTTTAAGCAGAGATGTATTCTTCTATATATTTTTGGTAATAAAAGAGATCACAATAGGCGTATATTGATTGATTTGCGCAAAAGTTATAGCGTGTACAAAATAAGGGATAGATTTATAGCATTTTTATTATTATATATTTTTTTTTTACTATTAATGGCGGCAATCTGCGATTTTTATTGGGACACATCAGACACCATTGGCATTTATACAGCAATCAGTGCTATAAAAATGCACCGATTACTGTAAAAATGTCAATGACAGGGAAAGGGTTAACTGTGTTCCCTCTCTGTGTTCTAACTGAAGGGGGGATGGTACTGTCTAGGGGAGATGACAGATCACTGTTCATACTATGTATGAACACACGATCAGTCTTATCTCCCCTCAGAGAACCGAAATGTGTGTTTACACACATAGATCCCCGTTCTTGGTGTGTCACAAGCGATCACGGGAGCCTGCCGGTCATCACGCACGCCGGGCACTCGCATCAGCTACGGCGGACGAGCAGCGGGCCCCCCTCCGGTGGCGCTCGCCCCTAGTGGCCACAGGGTGAAGCGACGTTACATAATGTCGTTTCGCCCAGCCTTGCCATTCTGCCGCAGTAAAACGGTCGTCTGGTCGGCAAGTGGTTAAAAAACATTTTATTTATGGTTAGATTTATTTTTCCTATTACATTTGAGCCCCTGAAAATGGGGGGCTGTATAAAAATACTCTGGGAGCCCTGGTAACAGCAGAAGGAGGAGGAGGTGAAGAAGAGGAAGATAGGGGAGCCGGGCTTTTACCTGACAGGAGGGGGCGGCCGAGCAGAGGAGTGTGGCGTATCCTTTCTTTTATAAAGTACCCTCTTGAAAGAGTTTTTTTGAGGAACCATCCTACACATCCCCAGATCAATAGACCACTTGCTTTTTGACCCCAGACTGCGAAGCTGAAGGTCCATTGGTGAGTGGGGTCACCGAAGGGGGGAGTCACCTCACACTTTGCAAAGTTTGGAGCACCATTGCACTTTTTTTCATATAAGCACTTTATAGATTTGTGCATATTATATTGTATATACATAGTTAGTCAGGTTGAAAAAAGACACAAGTCCACCAGTCGAACCATAAAAAATAAATAAAATATAAAACATCATACAATCCCATATAACCAATCCTATGCCCACAGTTGATCCAGAGAAAAGCGAGAAAAGCCCCCAGAAAAGCAGGATCCAATTTGCAACAGTAGGGGAAAAAATTCCTTCCTGATCCCAGAGAGGCAATCAGATTTTCCTTGGATCAACTTTATCTACTAAGTTTATATAATTTTGTTGCATTTTGATTTTGTATGGCACTAATCACCATGATGTGTATTGAATAATATATGCTGCCAGCGCTGTTTCATATATTCTATCACTTTTAAGGTTACAGCACCTTTGCACAGCGGCTGCAGTTCTATGTATATTTTTTATATATTTTGATTTAGTACTTTAGCAAGAGTTTTATTGTATAAAAATAGTTGCAGTTCCTAAAATTTGTACTTGTCATGCTCAACCCCTTGAATTAAAGCTGAAAGCCTGCACTTCAAATTCATTTGGATTATTTCATTTTAATTTTATTCTGGTGGCATACAGAGTCAAAAGTATGAAAATTTTGCCTGTGTCCAAATATATACGGACCTAACTCTATGTAAAAAGACAAGGTACACAGTTTTCGGCAGCCATGATTAACTGTGTGCAACAACAGGACTGCACAGCTTAAAATGGTTATAAAGGCTTTTTTTTTTATTAAAATAAAAATTACATTATAATTACCTGCTCTGTGCAACGACAATGCACAGAGTGCTCCCTTACCTCTTCTTTTGGTGGTCCCCCACTGGCGATGTCCTCTCCTCCTCTCTTCTGAGTGCCCCCATAGCAGGCTGCGTGCTATGGCGGCACGCTCCTGGGCTGCTCTGTGTCTGTCCGTGGACACACACAGTCTGCTCCCTCTTCACAGGATTTCTGCTGCTCTCAGTGTAGCCTGTGAGAGCAAGAAGAGCTGCAGCCAGGCACAGCTCTGGATCGATAAAGGACTCAGGTAAGTTCTTAGGGGTGGAGGGGGTAGGCTAGGACAAATAGGCAATGCATTAAAGGTAAAAAGAAAAAAAAACTGTTTAATGTTACTAAACCCAGGACCCTGCATTCACTATATGGTCTCCCACAGTACACAGAACATGGAAATGCAATAGTTTTAAATATTAACTGCTAAATACCTTTTCTTAGCAGTATATAGCAGTCTTGTGACTTCTAGAAATCAGTGTCTGGTTAAAGCTTGTAGGAGGAGTTTACATTTTCCCCTGATTGTTCTATGGGGCTGCATGACCCCTGACCCTCTGTCTGGACAGTGCTGATCACCTGCACTCTCCAAAGAAAAAAAAAACTCTCTAGCAATACACACCAAACTGAGCATGTGCAGCCCGACTCCTAATGCTCTGTTGTATCAGGAGATGGTTTGGGGACAGTGGAAGGAGAGGAGGTTCAGAGACAGGATCATGCAACCTTTATACACAATACAGCGGTTTAACCCCTTAGGTTCCACAGAGAGATTTACAAGCAAGCTTTACTGCAAATACAGACTGATTTTACTGTTGTGGGCTAAGTAACACTTTAGGTTTAGGACCACTATAACTGGATAGACTACAAATAGAAATCGTTTTTAGAATATTTTGATGAATTTTTTCTAATCTTGAATTAAAAATACTCACCATAGCAGTGGACCACCTCCTCCCCTCTTCTGATAGTTCTGCAAGCTCTAACCATTGCACATCTACCTTGAAAGGATACACTTGTGTTTGGTTCACATGAATGGTTTAACAAGCTTAGAACTGGAAAAACTGCAGTAGCGAGACGGGAGAACTTCTTGCTTTGTACTAGTGAGGCAGCGGACTCTAGAAATAAAAAGTAATGTTACATTTAAAATACAAATCACTTGCTGGTAATAGCATGCTATCCCAAACAACTGCCTGAAAAATAATGCACGGTAGATAATAGAGCACCCAAAGGACTGCCAAGGGAAACAAATCCTTAAAGCGATGTCTGATGTTGCAGAAACAGAGGGGCCTTTTGAAATATCAGTCTAACAAATGCATCAGTTTTTATTATTTCTAGAAATCCTGTGTTTACCCTCCAAAACCAACATTATGAATGAGCCAGTTAGAAATGTATTTGCCACCTGACCACATATGTTGTATACACAGTAGAGCTGCACGATTCTGGATAAAATGAGAATCACAATTTTTTTGCTTAGATTAAAGATCACGATTCTCACGGTGTAACATCTTTCACATTAAACAAAACAATTGGGCTAACTTTACTATTTATTTTTTTTTATTTACTGAAGTGTAGTTCCCAAAATATTGTGTTTGAAAGACCGCTGCACAAATACAGTGTGACAAAAAAATATTGCAACTACTGCCATTTTATTCTCTAGGGTCTCTGCTACAAAAATATATATAATGTTTGGGTGCTCTAAGTAATTTTCTAGCAGAAAATACCGATTTTAACTTGTAAGCAACAAGTGTCAGAAAAAGGTTTGGTCTTTAACCACTTCAGCTCCAGAAGGTTTTGCCCACTTCCTGAGCAGTCCATTTTTGCTACAGATGGGTCCTGGATGGTGGAGGTATACGTCTGCTTTGTGTGGGTTGTGGTCCCTTTAACGTGATTGACAAGTAGGAGTATGGAGTACTCAGGGATTCTCACCCACGCAGGGTGAGGGGTTCCGCGGTGATCTGGTAAAGGGAGAAAGTGACTTATAGGTTTTCCTAGGATTATGAAGTCCTCATATGTTTCACGAAATTCTGAGGCTTTGCAGAGATTTTGGGTAGTAAAGAGCCTTCAACCCTATGGGCACTTTGGTCCTGAATGGGTTAACCTACCTGCGAGAGATTACTGAAAAGGGCAGGAAGCAGCCAGCAGGTGTTCCTGAGGTGAATAGAACAGGACACAGCTGTTACGGGACTGTTTGGGCTACAGGGACGTTGCTGGGCTCTTGTGACCTTTCGGGACCCCTGAAGCAGGCGGGAACTTTAAACCCTATTGTGGGACAGGTTTATGCTGGTGGTGAGATGAATCATTGTTTTTGTACCAGACGTGTATGGACTGTTTTTGTTTGGTTTACACTAAAGAAAAGTTACTTTGCCTGCTTTTGAAGAAATAAAAAACTTACCAAGATGGCTGGCTTTTGATCTGGACCCCCAAACTTTCACAGCAGAATGAATTCTACAACATTTTAATCTGCTTTACAAAATCTTATACCGTGTAAAACGTTTCCTTTAATACCACCAAAAATGTAAATGTATTGCCGCTTATCGAATATATTTTTGGAGACTTTGCTAATTTAAATAAACATACAAGAAAAACATCCCAATAATTACCATCATATTCCTGTTGGAGGACTGTCACTGCTTGAGCATTGCAATGCAGCTGGAGCATGTGAAAGAGTATAGCTGAGCCAATTATGTTCATGTCCGATTTCTCTTTTTCTGCTGTTGTCTCTGCATTTAGACTTGATGCTTCATTGCCTGCTTTCAGGATGTCAAGACATAATTTTTTACACAGAGCTGCACTTGTAAGGCCACAAAGAAACTTCTGCTCCTCGTTCTGAAGTTCAGGGTGTGCTTCAAGAGTAAACAAAGATTTATAGTCGCTACAATACAGCTCATTATAAGCTGCCCCCCTTACAATGTCCTGAGGTTTAGTCTTGACTTTCAACGCCTTGTTAAAGACCTCAGAAACTTGTCTGAGGCCAGCTAATAGGACTGTCCTCAGCGCTGTGTGGCAGAACACACCTAGAGCAAGAAGGCAGCTACCCAGTGAGCATTCAACATAGTGATACCTCTTCCAGGCCACATCTCTACAGTTAGGACTACAATATCTGGCAAAACTGCACTGGTTACAAGGTAGGAAGGTCAAACCCCTTTGTAGGCAGTGGTGACAATAAAGATCACAGTTCGTAATACTGATATCCCATGTGGATTTACCACCGATTGGTTTTCCGTCAGGAATAATCACACTGACATAGGCTTCTTCCTGTATCAAGAGCTCTCCATGTGCAATATCCTGAGAAGCCACCAAGTGGCGACCTTTGGAATTGCTGAAATGCATGGTTAGGGAGCTGGAAGCATTAGTTAGCTTCAGGTTTCTGTCTAACTTCAGCTCTTGTAGTCTGTCACATAACGCATCTGCAGCAGGCTCCCTTGTGGGATCAGTCAGGTTAATACTTTCTGTGCTGGGAAGATGAATGCTGGAGAAGCCAGATTGTTTCAGCTTTCGCAAACACTCTGCCTGCCGCTGAAGTATTTTGCTCTTTAGTCGTTCTGGATATCCATGCTCTTGTGCACGATCGATGTCTTCCAAGCATTCCTAAACAAAGAATTCCCCAAGGGAAGAAAACATCACGGTCACATTCCCAAAGTGATTTCTGTCTTTTCTTTTAGTCTCTTCAATGAGTATGGCACACAGAAATCATTCGGCATACTAGATTTAAAGGGGCTACAGCACCTTAGACTATATATATATATATATATATATATATATATATATATATATATATATATATATATATACACACACACACACACACATATACATACACACACACACACACACACACATTAAAATATAATATATATATATATACACATACATACATACATACATACATACACACACACAAAAAAAAGTATTCATACCCCTTGAAATTTTCCACATTTTGTCACGTTACAACCAAAAACCCCTGAGGGCTTCACAGAACAGCTGTATTTATAATGAGATTAAATTACACACAGATGGACTTTATTCACTAATTAGGTGACTTCTGAAGGCAATTGATTCCATTAGATTTTAGTTAGGGGTATCAAAGTAAAGGGGGCTGAATACAAATGCACATAACATTTTTCACATATTTATTTGTAAAAAATGTGGAAAACCATTTATAATTTTCTTTCTACTTCACAATTATCTGCCACTTTGTGGTGGTCGATCACATAAAATACATTTAAAGTTTTTGGTTGTAACATGACAAAATGTGGAAAATTTCAAGGGGTATGAATACTTTTTCAAGGCAATATTATATATATATATTTATTCAGACCCCCTTAAATTTTTCACTCTTTGCTATATTGCAGCCATTTGCTAAAATCATTTAATTTCATTTTTTTCCTCATTAATGTACACACAATATTGACAGAAAAACACAGAATTGTTGACATTTTTGTAGATTTATTAAAAAAGAAAAACTGAAATATCACGTGGTCCTAAGTATTCAGACCCTTTGCTGTGACACTCATATATTTAACTCAGGTGCTGTCCATTTCTTCTGCTCATCCTTAAGATGGTTCTACACCTTCATTTGAGTCCAGCTGTGTTTGATTATACTGATTGGACTTGATTAGGAAAGCCACACACCTGTCTATATAAGACCTTACAGCTCACAGTGCATGTCAGAGCAAATGAGAATCATGAGGTCAAAGGTACTGCCTGAAGAGCTCAGAGACAGAATTGTGGCAAGGCACAGATCTGGCCAAGGTTACAAAAAAAATTCTGCTGCACTTAAGGTTCCTAAGAGCACAGTGGCCTCCATAATCCTTAAATGGAACATGTTTGGGATGACCGGAACCCTTCCTAGAGCTGGCCGTCTGGCCAAACTGAGCTATCCGGGGAGAAGAGCCTTGGTGAGAGATGTAAAGAAGAACCTAAAGATCACTGTGGCTGAGCTCCAGAGATGCAGTCGGGAGATGGGAGAAAGTTGTAGAAAGTCAACCATCACTGCAGCCCTCCACCAGTCGGGGCTTTATGGCAGAGTGGCCTCTCCTCAGTGCAAGACACACGAAAGCCCGCATGGAGTTTGCTAAAAAAAAAAAAAACACCTGAAGGACTCCAAGATGGTGAGAAATAAGATTCTTTGGTCTGATGAGACCAAGATAGAACAAGATAGAACAACTCTGTGACTGTTCTTGAATGGCCCAGCCAGAGCCCTGACTTAAACCCAATTGAGCATCTCTGGAGAGACCTAAAAATGGCTGTCCACCAACGTTTACCATCCAACCTGACAGAACTGGAGAGGATCTGCAAGGAGGAATGGCAGAGGATACCCAAATCCAGGTGTGAAAAACTTGTTGCATATTTCCCAAAAAGACTCATGGCTAAAGACTCATGGGTATTAGATCAAAAGGGTGCTTCTACTAAATACTGAGCAAAGGGTCTGAATACTTAGGACCATGTGATATTTCAGTTTTTCTTTTTTAATAAATCTGCAAAAATGTCAACAATTCTGTGTTTTTCTGTCAATATGGGGTGCTGTGTGTACATTAATGAGGAAAAAAAATGAACTTAAATGATTTTAGCAAATGGCTGCAATATAACAAAGAGTGAAAAATTTAACGGGGTCTGAAAACTTTCCGTCCCCACTGTATATAAAAATTAGGGCTGCAACTAATGATTATTTTCATAACCGATTAGTTGGCCAATTACGGTTTTGATTAATCGGATAAAAAGCTCAGTGTGGTGCATACATTTAGTTATTATGTAAAGTTTAAAAAAAAAACAACTATTTATTCTTGAACAGCTAATGTATATGCAGTGGTAAATATAACAACCACCAGCTATATGGTTGGGGAACAAAATATCAAATCCACTCTGAAAATAACAGAAGAGATACACCATATTACCAAAAGTATTGGGACACCTGCCTTTACTTCAATGCCATCCCGGTCTTAGTCCATTGGGTTCAATATTGAGTTGGCCCACCCTTTGCAGCATCAACTCTTCTGGGAAGGCTGTCCACAAGGTTTAGGAGTGTGTCTATGGGAATGTTTGACAAATTTTCCAGAAGTGCATTTGTGAGGTCAGTCACTGATGTGGACGAGAAGGCCTGGCTCGCAGTTTCCGCTCTAATTAATCCCAAAGGTGTTCTATTGGGTTGAGGTCAGGACTCAGTGCAGGCCAGTCAAGTTCCTCTGCCCCAAACTCGCTCATCCATGTCTTTATGGACCTTGCTTTGTGCACTGGTGCGCAGTCATGTTGGAACAGGAAGAGGCCACCCCCAAACTGTTCTCACAAAGTTGGGAGCATGAAATTGTCCAAAATGTCTTGGTATGCTGACGCCTTAAGAGTTCCCTTCCCTGGAACTAAAAGGCCAAGCCCAACCCCTGAAAAGCAACCCCACACCACAATCCCCCTCCACCAAATAATTTAGACCAGTGCACAAAGCAAGGTACATAAAAAGACTTGGATGAGTCCTGACCTCAATCAATGGAACACCTTTGGGATGAATTAGAGCAGAGACTGGGAGCCATGCCTTCTTGTCCAACATCAGTG
This sequence comes from Aquarana catesbeiana, assembly GCF_042186555.1. Lineage (NCBI taxonomy): Eukaryota > Metazoa > Chordata > Amphibia > Anura > Ranidae > Aquarana > Aquarana catesbeiana. The sequence goes on along the minus strand of NC_133325.1, from coordinate 664,884,655 downwards.
CCTGAACTCACAAATACGCTTTTGGAGGAATGGTCAAACACTCCCATAGACACGCTCCTAAACCTTGTAGACAGCCTTCCCAGAAGAGCTGAAGCTGTTATAGCTGCATGACAGACTTCCCTGTCCTAGGCAGGACCTACTGTCACCAAGTCATTTAGTAGCAGCAGCATACTTTTTGTATCACCTGTCATGATGGGGCTAAAAAACAAAAATTAGCAGCAGATAATCACTACTATAAGGTGTTTATTTATACTGTGAAACAGTAAACTGAATATATATATATTGCATCATATGCTTAATAATAAACATACCCAGAGTTGAATAAACAGGGTATTTTAACTAAGTGTCAGACATGAAGCTACATTATATGAAGGATGGTGGGGGTATACAAATCTTCTATAATAAGTAGTACTAAAAGCTGAGGCTTTTTTGCATGGATATAATCATTTTAAATACAATGCACAATACTGGTAAACGTTTATTTTAAAAATATAATTGTAATGCCTTATATTCCCCTCCAGTCTATAAGCTTCCAGCTTCTCTGAGTTCAGATGCTGATGTTCCCTGTACAGAGCCCTTAAAGTGATTGGATTTTTTCTTTTAAAAAAAACAATGTATGCAAACAGGTCACACATGCCTGCTCTGGAGCATTGGTTTTGCACAGCGCAGCCCCGATCCTCCTCTTCTTGGGTCCCCGGCCTGCACTTCTAGCTCCTCCCACCTTCAGAGTGCCACTATAGCAAGCTGCTTGCTATGAGGGTACTTGTGGTGTGCTTCTGTTGACACACACACACAGTGCAACTTGACTCAACTCCCTGCTTCCTCCTCACAAGCTGTGATTGACAGCAACAGGTGCCAATAGCTCCCGCTGCTGCATGAGAGAGAGAGAGAGAGAGAGAGAGAGAGAGAGGGAGGGTGCTGCTGCTGCCCTCAGGTACAGCACAAGATCGAGATAGATCAGGATCAGGTAAGTATACAGGGGGGCTATTGAGGGAGCTGGCCACAGAAGGTTTTTTTTACCTAATACAAAGAATGCGCCAGTTTTTCAGCACGCATTCTGGAAGGGCAATAAAATCAATTGTTCTCACCAAAAAGATTTTTTCTGCACAGGGTCTACAACGTGTAATGCCATTTTCTGCACAGGAAAAAAACTGACATGACAAACATTGGTCTAAATAGGGCACATAACTGACACACATGAAAACTGATGTCAGCATGCATGAAAACTGATGTAAACTAATGTGAAACAGGTGAAGTGACATCTGCACAGAGTTCCTATCAGTTTTCATGCACGTATGGTGTGAATGAGCCCTAAATCACTTCTTTCTGCCCAGGACTACATGTCCCATGAGGCATTGCTCCTCACACATTCACAAGCTCTCAGGCACTTACTGGCATGTCTCTATGTGTGCTGCACGGTTATTTCTGTAAACAAATAATGCATTCTGATGTATCTAGATCAGCTAATCGATAATGAAAGAAAAAAAAAAAAAATAATTATATATATATATATATATATATATATATATATATATATATATATATATATATATATATATCTATCTATAGATATATATCTATATCCTTTTTGGACTGGAAACAAATAGGCCAGACCAGGATAACTATTTTTACAACTGGCATGCTTCAATTTTTTTTTGCAAGCAGCACCAAGTATAATAAAGGCATAATCAAACACAGAGGTGGAATCTTTGACCCTCAATGGACTTCAAGAGAAGTATTTTACAGTGAGTACAAAAATCCTATTTTATTTCTTGCTCAATGAGGGACACAGGAAGGTAGGCAACAGCACATAACTGCTAATGGGCCAACAAACAAAAAACAAAAAAACAAAAAACTGGGGACTGCCTGTAGCTCAAGAGCCGCCTTGGAGACGAATACCAGAAGCTGACTACAGATGAGGTTGAACCCCCCACCTGGAAAAAAAAATGACCAGACCAGAAGGAGATGAGGAACTGATTAATGTCCAAGGACCAAAAGAAAGGCAAGTTGAAGCTGGGGAATGTCTTGACATAGGCGGCAGACACCAGCCATATTCAAAAAGGAAGAAGCTGACCAACATGATCCAAATACAAGGATGAAACAAAGATTTTCTGATAGGAAAAGAATGGCAATAGACACTGTGGTCAATTAGGGGAGGGAGAACCCCAGGAAACTGCAAAAGAAAACCCTAGGAATGATGTACTAATGCAGTGGTTCTCAACCACTTCTAGTGCCGTGACCCCTTGATAAAATTTCCCAAGTTGTGGGGACCCCTAACAGTAAAATTATTTTCGTAGCATGGGTTGCCAGCTCCCAAGGCAAGACAAGTAATTTGCGCCCCTAATCCACGGACATTTAGCACTCCCTGAGTCTCTTCCACTCGTACAGTATTAAAACCCCTTATAGTACATTTTAGGATGTACCACTCTCTCTTTGTTCTCCTTTCTTTCCCCTTTATCCCTCTCTCTATCCTAATTTCTTGTTTTTTCCCCATCCCTCTCTCTAGCAGTCTTTTTTGTTCTTTCTCTCCCTTTTTCTTAGCTCCTCCCCCTCTTTTCCTCTCCCTTCCATGTATTCTCTATTTTTATTCCTTCTCTTACTCCTTGGTGGTGGGCTCAGTGGCAGTGCTGGCGGGGGGTGGGATGAGTGGCAGTGTTGGGGGAAGTTCTGATCAGCCAACTTAGGTGCTCTTGATCAAGGTCATCTGCTGATCTGAGAACTGTAGTGGGGACTTTTAATGGCAATGCTAATCACAGGCAGTGTTACTCACTGTGTCTCTGACTTTGTGGTGTCTCGTAGCAGTGACACCTATGCCGAAATCAGGAGATAGGGTCTCCTCCAGCCCCTCCCACTTCACATTCCTCACGAGGCAGCTGACCTCTAGTCTCTGCCCCCCAGTCATACCGTCATCTGAATGGGCGGATGCGAAGAAGCTGAGTGGGCAGCTGCAGGCTCCAGGAACAGCCCTGCTGGGCGGCCTCAAAAAGCCTGGGAGAGCCGTGCGGGGTTCAGGATCAGGAACAGTCCAGGATTCGGTGACCCCTGGCAAATCATCATTTGACCCCCGAGGGGGTCCTGACCCCCAGGTTGAGAACCACTGTACTAATGAGTTAAAAAAAACTAAAAAAATAAAAATAAAATAAAAAAAGGAGGCCTTAAGCCTGATCTCATAAGGTACCAGCAACCAGAAAAGGTCTATGTCTAGAATGATTGCCAAACAGATTCACCTATCAGTGAGGACACCTAAACATAATACAAGTCAGAACAACATCTCCAGGGAGTGCAACAATCGCTCTCAGGGGAAATCCCATACAATGCATAGCCATAGCCAGGGAAGAGTAGGCAGACCTCTTCTAAGATTGGAAGGAGAACTACAACTTGATAGAGAAGTCAAGACCAAGCTCAGGACCCCATCAGCAAGGAGCCACCTTTGGGGCAAAGCCTTAAAGTGGATGTAAACCCACTCCCATCAGTTCTAAATGACCTCCATATTGCTCATCTATAAGATATACATGCCCCCTGCATGTATCCTTACCTGTCAAAAAAATCTCCCTTTTAGCTGCTTGTAGCCCTGTAATACTCCAGATTCTGTGGGCGGGTCTGTTGTCTGGTGCTCGGTGGGTGTATTCGTGGTGTCAGTAGACTCCCCGCCCACTTCTACATTCCCCTTGGCCAGGCATCAATATTTCTTACACCGAACTTCTGCTTGTTTTGTGGATTATGCCCCATGATCACTAACATCCAGTCAAAACCCAGGAAAGGCACCACATGACTTCTGCATACCCAATCATGCTGAGGTGTGGAGCAGCCTATCCTGAAAGAGCTGGAGAAGAAAGGAGGGGGATGTGAAGTACACAGAATGCCTCTCTCACGCTTGTGCATGAGATATGTAAATCACCTGTCACTCACAGCAAGGGGGAAGAACTGACTCCTATTTCTCTGTGTGTCTGTTTTTATCCCACTGAAAAAAGATAAGAGGATTGCGCACAGCTGGATTAACTTTTCGTGGCAAGACTGGGCACAGATGAAATTACATCCTATACTCTACAAGGTACCAGCCTTAATTGAAATTTTTTTTTTTTTTTTAAATTAAGGTCCACTTTTAAAGCGTAACTCCACTTTTGTTGAGAAAAAAAAAAACATTCCCCTCTGGGTGATCTATGTACATTGCAAGGATTTTAACAAACTTTGTTGCAGATGCCTACCTTTTGTTATTCTGAAGAAATCACTGTTTGTTTGTCTGTGTCCCTTTGCTGAGTGAGCCTAATGGGAGCGGTTTCATAATTATCAACCAGCTGGTGCAGAATCAGGGCTATAATGAGGAAAATTGCAGGGTCTGCATCCCTTTATTAGACGTCATTTCCTATTGGGAGTATCTTACAAAAACATTACATTTACACTACATTTTTGTTGCGGGGGATGCCCGATATCGTACTTGTATCTTAGTGTAGACTTCTGGGAAAATCAGTGAGCCAATCACACAAGCAGGAAGTTATGTTTCTGTGTACAGAAAACCTCTAGGTAGCCATATTGGATTGCACTTTACAGAAAATTACAGCGCAGATTGAAAAGGAAAGGTAATTTTTAATAACATTCAATTACAATATGACTTGTGTCGCAATTGTGCATGCTATATATTTTTTTATTTGCTATTTTTACCCCATGAAAGTGGAGTTTCCATTTAACCACTTGTCAACCAGCCGCCACAGTTTTACTGCGGCAGAATGGCATGGCTGGGTGAAACGACGTTACCTTACGTCGCTTTGCCTTTTGGCTACTAGGGGCGCGCGCCCAAAGCCAATGTGAGTGTCCAGCAGGCGTGATGACTGCCGGGCTCCCGCGATCGCTCGTGACAGAGCAAGAACCGGGATCTGGTTCTTTCAGGGAAGTAAGTACTATGTAGGAACCCTGATCTCTCTCCCCTCCTAGACAGTCCCATCACCCCTACAGTTTGAACACACCTAGGGAACACAGTTAACCCCTTCATCGCCCCCTAGTGTTAACCCCTTCCCTGCCAGTGACATTTATACAGTTCATTTTTATAGCACTGATTGTTGTATAATTGTCAATGGTCCCAAAAATGTGTCAAAAGTGTCCGATAAGTCCGCCTCAATATCGCAGTCCTAATAAAAATAGCAGATCACCGCCATTACTAGTAATAATAAAAATGCCATAAATCTATCCCCTATTTTGTAGACGCTATAACTTTTGCGCAAACCAATCAATATATGCTTATTGCGATTTTTTTTAACCAAAAATATGTATAAGAATACATATCGGCCTAAACTGAGGAAAAAAATTAGTTTTTTGATAAAAAATGTGGGATACTTATTACAGCAAAAAGTAAAAGATATTGTGTTTTTTCAAAATTGTCGCTCTTTTGTATATAGTGCAAAAAATAAAAAATGCAGAGACGATCAAATACCACCAAAAGAAAGCTCTGTTTGTGGGAAAAAAAGACATCAATTTTGTTTTGGTACAGCATCTCGCGACCGTGCAATTGTCAGTTAAAAGCGATGCAGTGCCATAATCGCAAAAAATGGCTTGGGTGAGCAGCCAAACCTTCCGGGGCTGAAGTGGCTAAGGTAAGTGATTTTAAAATAGCGTTACCTATTCTGGAGATTTGAAAAGCCACAGGCCTAAAGCTGCTCCCGACTCCCCAAATCCCATAATGCATTAGGGTCTTCTAGAATTCATGCACTGAAGCAGGTGGGCGATTGAGCCTCCAGTAATATCACTGACAGAAGATCAAGTGTAGATCTGAAGAGATGCTGTCATTCAAAAACCCAATAGGTCAGGTGCTCCTTGGATGTAGCATCTGCCTCCCAGCACTTTAACCAAAGTGCTTTGCACATCGTGTGGAAAACAAACCGATATGGGTGACAAGCCAAGATGGTACAGGCAGGTTATCACAGCTAAATAAAACAGCCCTAGACATCTATTCCACGTGCTCATTCAAAAAAGGATCCGGTAACACAGTGGAGAAATCCCTTTTGAGGGATTTAGCCCATTCTGCACCAGTTTGACAGAATAAAAAAAATAAATTCACAGTCAGAATAGGGCGAAGGGTATGGTCTACCAGTGGGAACTGGGAGTTAAAGAAGGATTCTGTTAGTCTGCTCTTGAAAGTGAGGACACCCTCTACTGACCTTGTGGTTTTCCTGTTAAGGTGGGTCACTGACACATCCACAGTGGGTATGGACCACTGGCTTAACAAAATCCTTCCCAAATGAAACCAAATCTAGTGGACGCTGAGGCGGTGTCCAGGACCCAACGGAATGTTTCCAATCCAAATAGAAGAATTCCTCTTTGCAGCTGTAAGAGCTCTAAAAGACACAAAACTAGGAGGTACTGCCAACTGTAGAAGGGGCCTTGATTGATAAGGCAAAAAACTTGGTGTCACCTGGCACAGCAAAGGAGTTTTTCCAATGACAGGGTAGATCCTATAACCTGTAACAGGATTCCATATTGCAGGTGTTAGAATTCTCGAAGGGTACAGAACTAATGTCCCTGGAACCATAAGAGAAGGTGAGCTGGGGTCATCTTTAGCAATTGGACTGTCTCCTCTAGGCATTGATAAAAACAAGTTGCAACTGCGTGGGGTGATGCAACCAAGCTCCGGGTACCAGGCAAGACATCTGGTACACACAAGAACTTACTCAGCCAGCAGCCGTTGAGGGTGGGAAACCACAGGTGACCAATATCACTGCAGAAGTGTGGTAGGAATCGCTAGGTGATCAGATTTTGACATGGCTCTGTGCAAAGCAGGAGCAGCAGCAGGGCAATGCTTCCTTGATGCTGAATAGCAGGAAAGAAAAAGCGTGGAGTGAGAAACTCCATCCAGTGGATGTCAGTGCTCAGTCTCTCAACACAATGCAGCCAGCAGCCCAATGGTAGCTCCTGATGCTCAGCCTACACACAGAGCAAGTCTTTCGCTGGAGGCAATTTTGGAGCCTGGAAAACACTCTAATTTGTTACAAGAACGGGGCCTAAAAATGCCTTACTGCATGTGAACCCCAGGGCCTAAATGTCACTTCCAGGCTAGCCCCGCAACATCGAAGGAGGATCTGGGTTTGGCACTCCAATGCTAGGCTGAGAATTGGCCGCTCTGGTCAGCTGCAATTCTAGAGACTAGGTCTAGCAGCGTTTTACAGAGGAGTCTTGATTAAAGAGAAAAGAAAAAGGAAGGAAAAATACTAACAGCAAAATAGACTTTTTCCAGCAGAGCTGAAGAAAAGACTTCTATTTTCTTAGGACACTTGCAAAAAACTGAAGCCTTCTGGATGTAGGAGGGTTCATTTTAAGCTGGTTTGTGCATTTTTTTTTCTTTTTCTGTCTGCCAGTGTCTAATCCTCCTGTAGATGACAGTATAACCTGACAATGACTTCCTGTGTCCCTCAATGGACACATACAGTCCAATTTGGGAGCACATGCAAATGTGTGTCCCCACGGCACATGGCTTACTAAAGGGGAATCTGGAGGAAGGAGTAGACAGTGGCGACAAGGGACTGCCAAAGAGGAGGATTGGAACTACTCTGTGCAATGGCATTGCATAGTAGAGGGAAGTATAACCTCTCTTATATTTTAGCAAATAAAACAAAAATAAATATTTACCTTTAATATCACTTACAAGCATAATTTTTATACAAGAAGCTATGGCACAGCATAGACCTCTGACCTGTCCATTCTACATGTGGGGAGCTGTAAGGAATCTGACTACAATGTATATAGCACCTTAGATTCAGGTAAACTGAGTGGACTTCAGTACAGTACAGTTGCTGAGTTTTTCGAATAACATTAGCAGGTCGTTAACTGATTTCACTCAATGCCTGGAATTGTGTTTTTGGATTAACCTGAAGGATAATGTGATAGTTTTGTAACTGTTATTTATTTTAATACCATGCATTCCTATAATTGAATTGTAATATTGGAAAAACCTAAAAAACTGAAATATTTATCATTTATTTTAAAACTACCAAAACATATATTTATACACCAGGTTGTGTTACTTAAATGAAACCATGCACCCAAATACAGCCCCTAAATAAACAGAATGCAATGATTTGCAAATCTCAAAAATCCATATTTCATTCGCAATAGAGAATAAAAAAACATATCAAAATGTTTAAACTTAAAATTTACCATTTTAAGTAAAAAAAATAAGGTAATTGATGGCAGAAACACATCTCGAACAAGTTGGAACAAAGCAGCAAAAAGTTGGCAAAGTAAGTGGCACAAATAAGGAATACCTGGAGGAACATATTGCAACTAATTAGGTAAATCGGCAACAGGTCAGTAACATGATTGGGAATAAAAATACTGTAGCATCTCAAACTTTCCCTTGGATTTTTGTACAAAGGGCGTTGGCCAGAAGTTTGTCTTGCATACAGACGACAGGACTTTTCCCAGCCAACTTTCACCAAATCACATGGTTTTTCAGCTCTTTACCACCACCCTTTGGTCAACTTCTGTATTGTTGTCTGATATTGTGTCAATCTCGCCACTTTTATTGGCGAGATTGACACCTTGCGAGCCGGGTTCACACTGGTGCGGGGATCTAACTTGGATCCCTGCCAATGTCAGGCACGGTGTTTGGTATGAATCTTGAGGGGGAACTCCACGCCAAATTTTAAATAAAAAACCCGGCAAGGGTTCCCCTCCAGGGGCATACCAGGCCCCTTAGATCTGGTATGGATTTTAAGGGGAATCCCCCTACACCGAAAAAACAGCGTTGGGTCCCCCCAAAATCGAGACCCTTATCCATGCATGCAGCGCGGCCGGTCAGGAAAGGGGACGAGGGAGCACCCCCCCCCCGAGCTGTACCAGGCCGCATGCACTCAACATTGGGGGGTGGGTGCTTTGGGGGAGGAGGCGCCCTGCGGCCCCCCCACCCCAAAGCACCTTGTCCCCATGTTGATGAGGACAAGGGCCTCTTCCCGACAACCCTGGCCGTTGGTTTCGGGGTCTGCAGGCGAGGGGCTTATCGGAATCTGGGAGCCCCCTTTAATAAGGTGGCCCCCAGATCCCGGCCCCCCGCCCTATGTGGATGAGTATAGGGTACATCGGGAAAAAAGTGTCAAGAAAAAAAACACAGTACACAGGTTTTTAAAGTAATTTATTAGGCAGCTCTGGGGGTCTTCTTCTGACTCCGGGGGTCTCTCCGGCCTCTTCTCCCTCTCTCTGGTGTCGTCCCGCGCTCTCTGGTTCTTCTCCGGTGCCTTCTTCCTTCTGCCGGGCTCCTCCGCTATCTTCTGCTCTTTTGCCGCTCTTTTACTAGCGGGGGAGCCCGGAAATCTGGATCGTCTTCTTCCCTCTTCTCTTCCAGAGATGTTGACACGACGCTCTCTCCGGGTGTAATGCTGTCTGTGCGCTCTGCTATGACTTATATAGGCGGTGACCCCGCCCCCTATGACATCACAGTCCCGGGGCATGCTGGGACTTTGAGGTCATAAGGGGGCGTGGTCATGTCACCGGAGAAAAACCAGAGAGCGCGGAGACGACACCGGAGAGAGAGAGGGAGAAGAGGCCGGAGAGAGCGGAGAAGTCGGCAGAAGACCCCCGAAGTCGGCAGAAGACCCCCGAAGTCGGAAGAAGACCCCCGAAGTCGGAAGAAGACCCCCGAAGTCGGAAGAAGACCCTTGGAGCTGCCTAATAAATTACTTTTAAAACCTGTGTAGTGTGTTTTTTTTATTGACACTTTTTTCCCTAGGTGAATGGGTGGGGGTACGATGTACCCCATACTCATTCACAGTGGATGCGGGCCGAGATCTGGGGGTCCCCCTTATTAAAGGGGGCTCCCGGATTCCGATAAGCCCCCTGCCCGCAGACCCCGACAACCAACGGCCAGGGTTGTCGGGAAGAGGCCCTTGTCCTTATCAACATGGGGGCAAGGTGCTTTGGGGTGGGGGGGCTGCCCCCTCCCCCACAGCACGGCTCGGGGGGGGGGGGCGCTCGCTCGCCCCCGCCCCCTTTCCTGACCAGCCGGGCTGCGTGCTCGGATAAGGGTCTGGTATGGGTTTTGGGGGGGACCCCCACGCCGTTTTTTTCGGCGTAGGGGGTTCCCCTTAACATCCATACCAGACCTAAAGGCCTGGTATGCCCCCAGAGGGAAATTCCCTCTCGCGCTCGCCGCAATAGGAAAATGTGCTTTTCCTATTGCAGCCAGCGCGAGATGTACAGTACTCTGTCGCCGAGAACCAGCGCGACGGGTTCACGCTGGAAACATTCTCGTGGCCGCGTACTGTAGTTTGTACAAAAGACCGATGCCTTTGTTTACACACGATCGGACTTTGCTCCATCGGACTTTTGTTGCCGGAAAGTTTGTCCGTTCGCACAGCCAACAAAAGTCCGATGGAAACAGAAAAAGTTTGTCCGATGGAGCGTACACACGGTCAGATGTTGCTCCAAAACAGTTAATTTACATGTTTGTTGTCAAAAAGTCAGATTGTGTGTATGGGCCTTTAGAGAGTCAGAGGGGTGGATTTAATAAAGGCAAATAGACTGTGGACTCTGAAAGTGCAGTTGCACTCATTATCCTTTTAAATATGTGGTAAAGCTTCACTTTGTAAAGAAAACACAGTCAGGTGCAAGGAAAATAGAAAAATAAAATGTGGATAAAATATGGGTTTAACACATTTTCAAATCATTACATTCTGTTTTTATGTAGATTTTACTAGACATGTGCACTGCTGAAAAATGTGTTCGTTTTTGTTTCTTTCGTTTTTTTCTGAAATTTGAAAAATCGGAATTCGTAATTCTGAAATTCGAAAATTCTGAAATTCGAAAACTCTGAAATGTGTAAATTCGTAAATTTGAAAATTCGGAAATTCAAAAATAAGAAAGGAAAATCTGAAAATTAGAAAGAACAAAAATCCAAAAATCCTAAATAATAACTATTAAATTATAGGTATTGGAATTTCCTTTCAAATTTGGCTGTTAGTGAACGTAATAAATTCAAATTTATCTTAGTTACGAATTAACCTAAATAAAGAATGCCGCATCTAAACAAATGGAATGAAACCAAATAATACGTTTTTATTATTATTTATTATTAATAATTTGTTACCTTCCATTTGTTTAGATTTGGCATTCGTTATTACGGATAATTTGCATTCGTTATGTTCACCAACAGCCAAATTTGAAAGGAATTTCCAATACCTATAATTTAATAGTTTGTAATAGTTAAGTTATTATTAACCCTTTCATGACTAAGCCTATTTTTGACATTTGGTGTTTACAAGTTAAAATCCGTATTTTTTGCTAGAAAATTACTTAAAACCCCCAAACATTATATATATTTTTTAGCAGAGAATCTAGAAAATTAAATGACAAAATTGTTGCAATATTTTATGTCACTGTGTTTTAAACACAACTTTTTGGGAAAAGGGACACTTTCATGAATAAAAAAAAAACGAAACAGTAAAGTTAGCCCAATTTTTTTATATAATGTGAAAGATGATGTTATGCCGAGTAAATAGATACCAAACATGTCACGCTTTATAACTGCACGCACTCGTGGAATGGAGACAAACTACAGTACCTAAAAATCTCCATAGGCGACGCTTTAAATTTTTTTTTTTTACAGTTACCAGGTTAGCGTTACAGAGGAGGTCTAGTGCTAAAATTATTGCTCTCGCCCTGACGATCGTGGCGATACCTCACATGTGTGATTTGAACACCGTTTACATATGCGGGCGCGTCTTCCGTATGCGTTTTTTTTGCTGCGCGAGCTTGCGGGGATGGGGGCGCTTTAAAATATTTTTTTTTTTCTTATTTATTTTATTTATTTTTATATTAATAAATTGTGTTTAAAAAAAAAATGTGATCACTTTTATTGCTGTAACAAGGAATGTAAACATCCCTTGTGACAGTAATAAGTGGTGACAGGTACTCTTTATGGAGGGATTGGGGGTCTAGACCCCCGATCCCTCCTTTGCACTTCAAAGTATTCAGATCACCGCTTTGGACGATTCTGAATACTGTATATTTTTTTAAAACCGGCGCCATTGGCAGCCAGTAAACGGGTAGTGACATCATGACATCGCTTCAGTGTTTACATTCTGGAGACTGGAACGAAGCCATTTTCGGCTTAGTTCCAGTCTGTGGCTAGCCGCCGGATTGTTGATCGGGTCTCCCGGTGGATCAGGAGGCCCGTTGAAAGCGGCGGGACGTCCCCTCCCGCTCCTCCGGTATAACAGCCGAGCGGCTTTTTGCCGCATAGGTTGTTATCCCTGGAAAGCCGATCACCGGCTCTAAAAAATGGTACCAGGATGATGCCTGCAGCTGCGGGCATCATCCCGGTATAACCCCCAAAAGCCGAGGCCGCACATCTGCGTACGGTCGGCAGGAAGGGGTTAGTTATTATTTCAGATTTTCGAGTTTTTAGTTTTTTGAATTTTCAGATTTTTGTTCTTATTTTCTTTTTGCTACATCAGCTTTTAGATTGAGAGGATTTAAATCACCTTTTATGGCTCATTTTTCCCATCTCATACTCGTCACATCATAGTAGCCAGGCCCGGATTTACTCCCTTTGCCGCCCCAAGGCCGGGCCCTTCAATGTCGCCCCCCCCCCCACACACACACACACCACCAGAAAGAGTCCCCAGACATGATAGGGTCAAAGACTGCAGACATGATACAAGAGATGGTCAGAGACTGCAATCATAGTACAGGAGATGGTCAGAGATTGCAGACATGATACAGGAGACGGTCAGAGACTGCAGTTCCTATGGACATTAGTAGATAATGGCCGATAGGCCCTCTCACCTGACCCAGCGATACAGCAACGGTTCCCTCTGATCAGGAGTCAGCTCACTCTGAATTGCCCGTGGCGAGTCTGTTGGGTAGCACCCAGATCTGTATTCCTGCAATGACTCCATTCCTTTCTCCGCCAGGGATGGCGTCAGGCTGTGTGGCTTTCCCTCTGGTGGCGCAGGGCAGCGGTGTTCTCTCTCTGATGGTGTTCCCTCAGCACTGCCCTCTCCCTCTGGAGTCCTGGGTGTACTTTCCTGGGTGTAGACCCCCCCAGGACAAACCACCCCCCTCCATTAGTACAGACCCCCCCCCCAGGACAAACCCCCCTCCATTAGTACAGACCCCCCCCCAGGACAAACCCCCCTCCCTTAGTACAGACCCCCCCTAGGACAAACCCCCCTCCCTTAGTACAGACCCCCCCAGGACAAACCCCCCTCCCTTCATTAGTACAGATCCCCCCCAGGACAAACCCCCCTCCCTTAGTACAGACCCCCCCTAGGACAAACCCCCCTCCCTTCATTAGTACAGACCCCCCCAGGACAAACCCACCTCCCTTCATTAGTACAGATCCCCCCCAGGACAAACCCCCCTCCCTTAGTACAGACCCCCCTAGGACAAACCCCCCTCCCTTCATTAGTACAGACCCCCCCAGGACAAACCCCCATCCCTTTATTAGTACAGACCCCCCCCCAGGACAAACCCCCCTCCCTTCATTAGTACAGACCCCCCCAGGACAAACCCCCCTCCCTTCATTAGTACAGACCCCCCAGGACAAACGCCCCTCCATTAGTACAAACCCCCCAGGACAAACGCCCCTCCATTAGTACAAACCCCCCAGGACAACCCCCCTCCATTAGTACATAGCCCCCAGGACAACCCCCCCTCCATTAGTACATACCCCCCAGGACAACCACCCTCCATTAGTACAACCCCCCCAGGTCAACCCCCCCTCCATTAGTACAAACCCCCCCCCCCCAGGACAACCCCCTCTCCATTAGTACAAACCCCCCCAGGTCAACCCCCACCCCCTCCATTAGCACAGACCCCCCCAGGACAAACCCCCCTCCCTTCATTAGTACAGACCCCCCCCAGGACAAACCCCCCTCCCTTCATTAGTACAGATCCCCCCCAGGACAAACCCCCCTCCCTTAGTACAGACCCCCCTAGGACAAACCCCCCTCCCTTCATTAGTACAGACCCCCCCAGGACAAACCCCCATCCCTTTATTAGTACAGACCCCCCCCAGGACAAACCCCCCTCCCTTCATTAGTACAGACCCCCCCCAGGACAAACCCCCCTCCCTTCATTAGTACAGACCCCCCAGGACAAACGCCCCTCCATTAGTACAAACCCCCCAGGACAAACGCCCCTCCATTAGTACAAACCCCCCAGGACAACCCCCCTCCATTAGTACATAGCCCCCAGGACAACCCCCCCTCCATTAGTACATACCCCCCAGGACAACCCCCCAGGACAACCCCCCTCCATTAGTACAACCCCCCCAGGTCAACCCCCCCTCCATTAGTACAAACCCCCCCCCCCCCAGGACAACCCCCTCTCCATTAGTACAAACCCCCCCAGGTCAACCCCCACCCCCTCCATTAGCACAGACCCCCCCAGGACAAACCCCCCTCCCTTCATTAGTACAGACCCTCCCCAGGACAAACCCCCCTCCCTTCATTAGTACAGACCCCCCAGGACAAACGCCCCTCCATTAGTACAAACCCCCCAGGACAACCCCCCTCCATTAGTACATACCCCCCAGGACAACCCCCCTTCATTAGTACAAACCCCCCCCCCCAGGTCAACCCCCCTCCATTAGTACAAACCCCCCTCAGGACAACTCCCTCTCCATTAGTACAAACCCCCCCCCAGGTCAACCCCCACCCCCTCCATTAGTACAGACCCCCAGGACAACCCCCCCCTTCATTAGTACAACCCCCCCCCAGACAAACCCCCCCTTCACTAGTACAGAGCCCCAGGACAACCCCCCCCCTTCACTAGTACAGAGCCCCAGGACAACCCCCCCTCCCAGGACAACTCCCCCTCCATAAGTGAACAGATGGAACAGATGGAGACAGGCTTGGGCGGGAGTGAGAGACACAAGAGAACACGCGCCCCCCCCCCCCCCCCGCACAGAGACCAGCCGCTCCGATCTCCGGCGGCTGCTCTCCTTCTCTGACAGGAGGAGGAAGGGGGGACAGGCTGAAGCCTCGAAAAAAACAGCAGCGGCGGTGGTGGGAGCGGAGGGAGCCGCGTCTGGACACAGAGAGTAGGAGGAGGGAGAGGAGCACTCTAGCGCTTCAGCGCCCCCACCTCTCTGGTGCCCGGGTGCGCTGCATGCTGCTAGGTTAGTGTGGGGGGCGGCCGAGAAGTCATTGCAGGAGCGGCGCCGGGCCGCCCCTGTACCACTGCCGCCCCGAGGCCTGGCCTCGGTGGCCTTGTGGGAAATCCGGCCCTGATAGTAGCAGAAGCGTAGCTTTTTATTTTTTGTTTCAGAAAATCTTTATTTATTCTCTACAAAAGTTTAAAAATCCCAACACTAATACTGCGCCCCACTATACCACTAGAAATCCCAAGCCCCCCCCCCTTCCTGCAGGTTTCCTCCCAATAAAACATGCGTTCATTACATAAATTGCTCTGCGAATCTCCCTGTTTTTTTAAAGGATATCCACTTTGCTCCACCCACATCCTCTTCTGACTCTGGCCTGATATCTTCCGCCTCACCCACCTCTAAAATATAGGTTTCGTTAACCCTCACTAACCAGTCGCGAATGCTTGGGCCCTCCACCTCTTGCCATTTTTTTGGTATTAGACTTTTTGCCACATTGAGTAGAACTGGGGTTAAAGATGCATTGTACTTACGGGTCCTCCTTGATCTCCGTACCTATTATCTCCTGTATTGTCTTTAACACATCCTTCCAGAATCTGCTGACAATAGGGCATTCCCACCAAAGGTGAGCCATCGTACCCCTGGTAGAGCACCCCCTCCAGCAGTTTCCCAGAATTTCTGGCTGCATCTTGTTTAATCTATCTGGTGTCATATACCATCTGGCTAAACATTTAAAATTTGATTCAACCAATCTCATGTCTACTGCTGATTTATGTATAGCATTTGAGATGGCCTCCCAAGTTACTCCACTGGGTAAAGAGCCAATTCGGATTCCCATTTGTTAAAGTAGAGCGGTTTCACTACTTCACCCTCCTCCCGCATTATTTTATATAATGCTTTTATTTTCCTTGATTCTGTTCTTCAAGAACAATTTCTCCAAAGAGCTGAGGTTCTTTTTATCTCTAATGGGGCCAGGAAGGCTTTTAATAAAGAGCACAAGCTGGTTATAACGCCATGTGTCTATTTTCACTAGGTCCTTGAATAGGTTTAACTCCTGAAACGTGACAATTTTACCATTATTCATAATATCTATCAATTGTGTATCATTTTTTATCCAGTTCCCTCCCACTTCCCTCAACCCTGGCGGAAAAAACTCATTATCTTTTAAATATATAAATGGTGAATTATACTCCCAAGCATTTTGTTTATGTAACTGATCCCATATCTTTAAAGTGTAACATGTAATTATATGTGCATTTGGACCTAATTTCCTAAAGTGTGGGGGATTCCAAATCAATTGGTGAAGTTTTACTCATATTTATTTCTAAGTTTACCCATCTTTTATTTGTCGATTCCTTTCCCCAATCTAACACCCGTGATAGTGCTATCGCTCTGTGATATTTTTTAAAATCCGGGAGTGAAAACCCCCCTGTGCTTTATCCCTACTCAATACCTTATAGGCACTGTTCTATTCAGCTCTATTTAGAAGTACCTGAAGGAGGCAAATCCAGGAAGTCCAAAAAGTCCAGCGCAAGAAAGCGGACAGCAGGGAGGAAAGGATAAGAAAAAAGATCCAGGGAAGAACAAAGGTGCTCACGGCGGATTACCCAGAGAAGAAGCGAAAGATACTAGTCTTGAAGAGGAGAATATTATGGAATCACTACCAACAAAAATGGAATTCTTAGACATGTTTGCAAAGCTGGAAAACATAATTAAATCCGAGATTCTGAATGTTAGAACGGACATGGGCCACTTGCTGAAGCGAGTGGAAACAGCGGAGGAGGCTTTGGAGCAACAAGATCGAGAAATAGCGGATTTAAAACAACAAATAAGGAATCTGCAATTGGCCCAACGAGATATACAGTATAAAATAGAAGAACGAGAAAATCAAAGCCGCAGACAGAATTTAAGAGTGCGAGGCCTACCAGAACAACACGAAGAAGATCTGACCATCAAAATTAAAACGATCTTTAATCCATTATTAAACAGAGGTCCTGACGAAGAAATAAAGATCGATCGGATCCATAGGATACGGAAACCCCTAAGCGTCAGCGAAGATACACCTAGAGACGTTATTATCAGATTTCATAATTACGAGGATAAGGCAAGGATCTGGACCAACCTCAGAAGAGCTCAGCCGGTAAAATTTGAGGGGACTGTGGTCCAGATCTTTGCCGATATTTCGGCAGGGACCTTGGCTAGGAGACCTCTGCTAGAGGTCCTGAAAAAGGCAAATTTAAAATACAGTTGGGGTTTCCCTACATCTCTGAATGTTGTGAAAGCAGGTAGAACAGTCAGACTGAAATATATAGAGAACCTACAAGACTTTTGCAGAGATTTGGACATACCTGCCCCAGATATGTCCAATAAGGTCGATGATGACTGAGAACGATGTCAGGCGACAAATAAAGTAGATGGTCGTTCATGGAAAAAGTCCCAAAATATTGGGTGGGTGACGGGGGGACAGGGTGGGGGGAGATCGGGGGAGGGGGTGAGTGTTAGGCATAAAGGATCGAGAGGCTTAAACTACTTCGGCCGCCCGCTGGCCCCCGTCCCCCCCCGGGGGGGGGGGCGACCCGCTGTCTGAGTCACACCCCAAGAACTTGGCTGGGCGTATGCAGAGAGTAATGATATCTCTCTGCCGCGGACCCAGTGCTAGGCATTGGCTGGTAGGGGGGAGGGGAAGGAGGGGGGGGGGAGGGCGGCGGGGTTAGGGAGGGAGGGAATGGGGTATGGAATTTGGACCTGCAGAGGCTCCGTATAAAGGGGTCAAAGAGCAACATGCGATACTACAATGCAGTTTTACTTAGGATTAGATGTCGGAGTTCACTTGTCTCACATACAACGTTAAAGGGTTGAACTCCCCCCTTAAGAGACACAAGGTGTTGAGAGAGCTGGAGCATCATAAGGCAGACGTGGTGTTTCTTCAGGAGACACATCTCGCTCAGGACAGGTTATTTTCCAGGTGCTTCCCCAACTGGTTCTATAGCGATTCCCCCATTAGGAGCGCCAAAGGGGTGGCAATAGGGTTCTCAAAAAAGATTAAGTTTGCGCTCGTGGAGAGGAGCGCAGATATGGAGGGCCGCTACCTCTTTCTGAAGGTGAGGGTGGGGGAAAGGGTTTTTACCCTGGCAAATGTTTATTGCCCTAATAGAAATGCTAGCGATTTTCTGTCTCAGGTATTGAATAAGTTGATGGATTTTAGAGCAGGGGAGGTGATATTGGCAGGAGATCTTAATTTTTGCTTGGACCCAACATTAGATAGTACTACTAGTTCACAGGGAGTGAGCAGGAAACTCCTAAAAAAAAAAAAAAAAAAAAAAAAAAAAAAAAAAAAAAAACGGACAGAAATTGCATAGTTGCCATATGACCGATGCATGGAGAATACAGCACGCGAAGGATAGGGACTATACCTTTTTTTTTTTTTCGGTCCACGGGTCTTATTCAAGGCTCGATTATTTTTTGGTGGACCATAGCCTATTAGAACATGTCAAGGATACGCAGATTGGAGTGGCCACGCTGTCCGACCATGCTCCGGTTGCGATGAGAGTGGGGATCCTGGGATTCTGGGGGTCCCCATTTTCATGGGGGCTGGATGAAAGGCTCATCGAGATTCCGAGTGTCAGTAGCAAGATACGGGAAGAAATAGATGGGTTTTTATCGATAAACGATACCGGGGAGATTTCCGGATCAGTTTTGTGGGAGTCCTTAAAAGCGTATTTAAGAGGTATTCTGATTTCACTAGGGGCCAAAGTGAAAAAAGATAGTGTAAGGAGGAAAACGAAACTGTTAGAAGAAATTTATCAGCTTGAACAGTTACATAAAGCGGCCGGCGGTGGACATAATTCAACCCTACATCAACTAATTATAAAGAGAGAAGAACTAAAAGATTTAATGGAGATCGATTCCAAACGTACTTTAAATAAAAACTTAAAAGATAGATTTAGATGGAGTAATAAGGTGGGGAAACATCTAGCCACAGTTTTGAAAAGGAAAAGAGGTACCAATTTTATAGAGAGAATTCAAAATAAAAGGGGGGTACTAAAATATACTTCCAGAGATATAGCCGAAGAATTCTGGAATTACTTTTCATCCCTTTATAAGGTGATGTGACAGACCTAGCTGGGAGAGAGACTTTTGGAGGGGACTGTATGCTAGCCTCTTGCCGATCGATCGTGGGCCCTGGCATTTGGGGGAATGGTGCTCTTTGTGAGCTGTATGCCTGGGGACCATTGAGGCGGTATTACTGTGGATTCGGGTCCTGGTCCCCCAGGACACACAGACTCTGGGAGACCCTGGATTTGCCATATTAGAAATAGAGGCTGATTCATAATGCTGGGACAAATACTGTTAGGAGATGCTGATGTCAATTCCAGCTGCCGGTCTGTCTGTTGCCTGCTAGAATGTGTATTGTAAATAAGTATCTAGTATGGGATCTAAGAGTCATTAGATCCCTATTGTTGTTTGTGTTAATTACCTCTGCTATTGTGATAATGTTGATTGGGGGTTCTAAGCTACAAGATGGCCAGTCTGGCCTAAAGGTCATGTCTGAGTCATCTAGGCTGTCTAAAGGGATTAGTTAATTAGCCCATGTTAATTAGGTTAATTAGGTTACAGGTGTATTGTTAGAGTAATATGAGCCCGAGGTATGCACCTCCACTGTTAGTGTATAAAAGAGCCTGTATTTTTGAATAAAGAAGATTCCTGATTGAACTTACATACAGCCTGCCTGGTGTTTGTTCTGAGCTATCACAACTGGGTTAGAACGGCACATAGCTGTAGTTCTAATCCCGGAGCATTGGATGACTGAGCAATCAGATGTTGCGATCTGCAGTCTGATTCTATAGCTGCAGAGGAGTGTCGGGAGAGTGAAACCGAGCGAGCAAGGGGCTCGTTACAGGTGAGGCAAGGCAGGATCTGCACCCCAGAAAGAGAGGGAAAAATAGACGAGTTTATAAGGGAGGCAGGTTTACCATGCCTCTCCGACAGCGATGCTGAAGAACTAGAGCGTCCGATTACCGCGGAAGAGATCGAGAGGGAGTTGAAGGTATCTCCCTCTGAAAAGAGCCCGGGGCCTGATGGCTTTACTTCCTATTTCTACAAAAAATGTAAGGAGCCCTTGATCCGCAAGCTCTGTCAGATTTGGAATAGGCTAGGGTGCCAGGAAGAGTTATGTGAAGGGGCATTGATGGCCTCAGTAACTCTAATACCAAAGGAAGGAAAAGATAGCTCGCTGTGTTCAAGCTACAGGCCGATAGCATTACTCAACGCAGACATTAAATTATACACCAAGGTATTAGCCAGCAGATTAAAGGACAAAATGTCGTATTGGGTCCATCCAGACCAGACCGGTTTCATACCGGGGAGAGAGGGGAGGGACAATGGCGTTAGGTCGCTCCTGGTAATGGAAGCGATGAAAACGGGGGGACCCCCGGCCTACTTCTGTCGATTGATGCAGAGAAAGCCTTCAACAGAGTAGACTGGGGGTTCATGTTGAGCGCTGTCGGTCTGGGGGGGTACCATGTTGAATTGGATTAGAGCACTGTATAGATCTCCCACGGCATTCGTCAGGGTGAATGGCTTACCATCGGCGGAGTTCAGGATGGAGAACGGGACCAGGCAGGGCTGTCCCTTGTCCCTCCTCCTGTTCGTTTTAACCCTAGAACCCTTACTTGCCTCGATACGAAAGAATCCGGACATATGCAGATGCGTGGTGGAGGGTGAAGAACACAAGCTCTCGGCGTTCGCCAATGATGTACTGTTTTACATTGTTAAACCAAGGATTACACTTCCCAATCTCCTGGCTACTCTGAGGAGATATGGGGAGTTATCGAACTTCAAGGTTAACCTTAGCAAATCTGTTGTTTTAAATATCAATATTGATGGTCAACAAGCATCTAAACTTAAGGAAAATATTCATTTTCCGTGGAACAAAAAAATCAGCTATTTGGGAGTTATATTAGCAAATTCCATAAGGAAATTATATCTATTAAATTTTATTCCTCTTCTTGACGAGATGAAGCAGGAAACGAGAAAAAATATGCATCTTCTGATCTCTTGGATTGGTCGAGTAAATACTATAAAAATGACCCTGGCCCCTAAGATCCTGTATAAAATGCAGCTTCTCCCAATCCCGTTAGCGCAGACCATTTTCAGGGTATTGAATAATAATTCTCACTAGATTCATATGGAAAATCAAGAAGTTTGTTCTTATTTTCTGATTTTCGTTCTTTTGAATTTTTGGATTTTCATTCTCATTTTTGGATTCCCGAATTTCCAAAATTTCGAAACTAATTTGGAACTAAACGAGTTGCACATGTCTAGATCTTACACAGCTTCCTAATTTTTGGGGTTGTAGTTTTTTCATGATAAAGCTGAATTCCAAGTATAAATATTTTTGCAGTTACGCCGATCCTGCTTGGACCAATGTTAGTTTGCATATAATGTACCTGGCTGATCCCTGTGGAAGCAGAGAATCACTGTAGCAGCTGGGGCTACAACAGCTATTTTCTGGGTCCTGTGTGGCTGCGCTGCTGCATAGTGAACACAGTGGGTTGCCCATTCAGCATTGTACCATTCAGAGAACGCCTTTGAATTTTTCTCACCGAATACAAGACCATCTCTGATTGGAAGGTGGAGGTGAAGATCATGATATTGCTGCCCCATTTCTCTACCTCATCCAATCAGAAAAAGCTTTGCATTCATTGGGAAAAATGTAGGGCATTCTGTAAATGGCACCTGTGCCAGGCAAATGATCCTCTATGCTCACTATGCAGCAGGGCAGCTACTCAGCAAAAAACTCGGAAGGTAGAGAAGATCACTGAATTATCATTTACTACAGCTTTAAGTATATATATGCTAAACAATGTGTAACACTAGCATGTACTTTTTACATCTGAAAGAGATCACTTTACCCTCTCAGCAATGTCTTCATTTTCCTTTCTCCCAGAAGACAGTGACATTTTTGCTTAGGCTTCATTCAGATCAGCATTTTTCACTTGACTTAGAATATTGGCCCATGGATGTGTGTATAAAAAGGTGTGGATTAAAATGAAAGCATATTTTAGGGCTTGGGCAGTACTGACTTGGCTGTGTACACACATGCTGTGCCACACATGGCAGATTGCGGCTACTGCTTCTTACCAACCAGAATTTTTAGGAAGTTTGCAATGACAGCCCACACATATCTCACATTACTGCTGTACTTTAAAGTGTATGTAAAGTGTAAAAAAAAACAACAAAAAAAAACACAAAAAAAAAAAAAAAAAAAAAAAAAAATCATTACAGTACATGCATCCCCATGTTGTGGTCTTTAAAAAAAGGTGAAAAATATTAATAAAAAATACCTGTGCATATGCCAGAAATGCACTTAGCTCCTACATTTCTGTTTAAACGGTATCATCCCTGCCACAGTTCTCTCAAACATGGACTACAGAACAGCTCCTTTTTATGTTATACAGATGAAAGGAGGGCATTTTGTAGTCCAGAAGGGGAAAACTCAGGCAGGGCTGACAGAACTGTTTGGGGTTTCAATGCAGCAGAGGCATCGTTGTCAGCTTACTAAAAGATATGAGCTCACTGAATTTCTGGCAGAATAAACAGGTATTTTTCTCTATTTGCAGCACTTTTAACATTGGGGAAATATGTATGTATTGCAGAGATGTACTACATATGTTTTTTTTTTTTTTTTTTATGCCCAGACATACTGTATACTTAAACATGGTTGCAAGAACAGCAATACGCATATGGATGTGTGCATTAAACTCTATGAAAGTACATTCCTTCACCTCATATAACTGGAAAGTTCTCAAATACTTTTCATGCAGAGCAAACAATATTTTTATTGCAATCTTTCTCTAACCCGAGGGACAT
Source organism: Aquarana catesbeiana (assembly GCF_042186555.1). Taxonomy (NCBI): domain Eukaryota; kingdom Metazoa; phylum Chordata; class Amphibia; order Anura; family Ranidae; genus Aquarana; species Aquarana catesbeiana. The sequence continues at coordinate 664,861,698 of NC_133325.1, read as the reverse complement.
AGCAATTGTGGAGAATTATAAGGATTCATAAAGTCAATTTGCACAAAATGGCATCCAGCTGTTCTAGATCAGATATAGTAGCTAATGCATTTGGAAAGCAGAACAGTAAGCTGCCCACAATTAAGCCGTCTACTTTGTCACAGTAACTGCACCTTTAAGTAGAAAAGTTCATTGGAAAAAGATTTCAATTACCATGCTACCTGCAGTTTGCGAACAAGCTATTTATATACTTCTAAAAGTCTTCATAATTAAAAAATAGTTAGAGCGCTGAAAGGCTCGGCTGGAGAAATGACAGATGAACGAGGGAGACATCACGGTGTACAACAGCATGTGTGAAAAAGGAAATAAGAAAAATGACAGGGCTAAGAAAAACTGAGATCTACAGCATGGGGTTCGCAGAAATGATGATTTACATTGAAATCTAGCTCAGAACAAACCTCCAGACTGACAGCAAAGAAGTAAATAATACTCACTGCATAATGGCCAAGGTAAAAGAGAACTGCTGATCGATTGGCAAAGCACACTGCAATTTCCTCAGTGCCAGGGCTGCCATGGGAGATAGCCTGCAGGACACACACTCAGAGTTAGCAAAGATGCTAGGGGACGCTGGGAAATTTTCTTACCAAAAAACACGTTTTAATAAGCTAATGCAAAATATTTTGGCACAAATTAATCAAAAAATGTAACTTTGCCCCAAGCTAGAATGATTTTGAACAGCAATTACCCTGCAGAACCAGCAGGCCAATTAATGTTGGCAGACAGCATCTGATCTTTAGTTTCTTATTATTTTTTTATAAATGATAAAATTACCAGAAGTCATCCATAAGGCCAAGTGTGCTTCAGATGTTTTATCTTAATTTTTTTGTATACTGTAGAATACATCTTAGATATAGAAAAACATTGGCATTATCCTGTAATGACAGAATTCTGAAGCACTCCATTCTTCAACATGTGACTGATACTGTAAAGGGGCATGTGGTCTGTAAATACAGTGCCTTAAAAGGCATTAATGCCAGCAATGTCTTCAGACTGAAGCACCCAGACTCATCAGACCCAGCGTTCCACAATATACTGTACTGGCCTACTATTAATTCTATGTAGAGGTCCAGGTCACATGATCGGAATAGTAACACTTAAAGTGATTGTAAAGGTTGTTTTTTTTTTAAACATAACAAACATGTTATTACTTACCTCCTCTGTGCGGTTGGTTTTGCACACAGCAGACCAGATCCTCCTTTACGCAGGTCCCTCTTTGCTGCTCCAAGTCCCTCCCTCCTTTGAGTGTCCCGCAGCCATCAGCTTGCTACAGGGGGCACCCAAGCCGAGTCAGAGCTCTGTGTATCTATTCAGATACGGAGCCCCGGCCTTGCCCCACCCCCCTCCCCGATTGGCTGACTGACAGCCAATAGCGCCGCTGCTATGTCTCAGCCAATCAGGAGGAGTGTACTGGATGGCTGAGGGGATCATGGACATCGCTTGAGAGAGAAGGAGCTCAGGTAGGTAATTGGGGGGTGCTGGGGAGGCTGCTACACACAAGGTTTTTTATCTTAATTCATAGAATGCATTAAGAAAAAAAACTTTCTGCCTTTACAACTCCTTTAATTCCTGGGGCTTCAACTTCTCACTTCATGATAGGCCTCTCTCTGCCCATCATTCATGCAAAGAAATCTGCTTGTCTTTGAAATCCATTATGTTTTGTGTATAAATCTGCTTTAAATCTGGAATACCAAGATCTGTATCTCCCTTCTTCTCTGTAGAGGGGAAAACAGCTGTATCTTTTAGGTGGACTACTGAAAAAAACAAAAAATGATTGAACACTATAACTATGTGATAAACATCTATTTTCCTGCATATTTATTAAATACAAACTAAAATACTCTTAGCTAATTAGCATCAATGTACAGGAGGTAAAAGGTATTGTTAAAGCAAATCTGTCAGGTATAAAGTGTAGGCACCTAGAGATGCAAATACTTGCATCAACATTCAAGCTCTACTATCGTGCCCAAATACCAAGCCAAGCCTTGGGCCCTGTAAAAGCTTGTGCGCCCCTTTCCAGCCTTTCACATATTACGAATGACCAGTAAGGTAGCCCATCATAGTGATGGGCCAATAGGAATGTGTAAGAGCTGGGAGAGTGAGCAGATAGAATTCAACACTACCTGAAAGTGTCCAAGCTTTATCAGTCAGAACAGCTCAGTATTTGGGTGCAACAATGGGGCTTGGAGGCTGCTGCAGGTATGTATACACAGTTCTAGATACCTGCTCATTATGGGGATTTTTTGTGTGTGTGTGTCGAACATATATTCCAGCAGAAGATGCACCCAGACAAAGCAATTTCATACTGCGTAATACACCTTGGTTGATTTCTTGAGTTAGGGCTCTTTCAAACTATGTGGTTGATTTACTAAAACTGGTAAGTGAAAAATGTGGTGCGGCTGTGCATGGTAGCCAATTAGCTTCTACTGTAACTACAGCTTGTTCAATTAAGCTTTGACAAAAAAAAAAAACAAACAAAAAAAAAAAAACTGGAAGCTGATTGGTTTCTATGCAAAGCTGCACCAGAGTTTAACTATGCGAAACCCTCAAAGCACAATGCAGTCTGGAGTGGAGAGCTTATTAGCAAAAAAAAAAAAAAAAAAAAAATTCAAACTTTTTCCCAGTTTCTGCAGCTTGTACCTTTGAATATAAAACTGCTGCAGCTGTGTACTGTTTTCTTCCAAACCTCTTATTTCCCTCTTCCTTGTAGAATAGCGCAGCACGAGGTTCTTTTCCAACACTTAGATCACAACACAGTTTTTCTAGTAACTCCTCTTCTTCCTGCCTGTGGAGAGAAATTAAAGACAGGTGCTTGCACTGTGTGTGTACACATACTCTGTCCCCCACTCCTTGCAAACCCAATCCCCTCTGCTTGACTTTGACATAAGTATTACCATTTTTAAAGGCTGTTCTTCACGGCATCTAAAAAACATTCCTCCCCACTGTGTACTGAATAGAAAAGAACACTTTATACTTCTCTTAATTCTAGACTGATTTTGTTCTTGATCTATTTAAGACAGATAAAAATGATTGTGAGCTCTGTATGGAAAACGTACTGACCTGTATAAGTCAATCTCCATTACAAAATGGATTGTTGGCTCTTGATCTTACAATTTTAATTGCAGGGCTGTAGATCTTGAGTAAAGCACAGTTCAGCCAATCGGAGATCAAACTAGGATTTGTCTCTTGCTGGCTTTATACTTCTGCCAGCCTTCGGACCCTATCTCATACTTCACTGTGAACACCTTTCACAACCTGAACTGATATCTCAGTAAAGTGAGCCTGTCACAGAAAAATCCTATAATTGAGACATGGTTATTTTTTTTCGGCCAACTGTGAACTCCATCCACTGACACAGTCACAAGCTTATAACAAGCATGTACTGACAAGCAAGAGAATGAGGTCTACAATTCCCTTTCCTGATGCAGACTTCACTGATAAGAAAGCTGTCTAGGTACTCGAGAGATATCTTCTGCTGGATTTCCCAGGATAAATAAAAGCAATGGGGTATGCCCTGCTCTATCTTTCTCATAAGCCACAGTGGGCTTATGAATGTAAGTGAAATATGAATTTACAGCTCCAAGACTTGAGGATATTAGACAGGTCCAGAGTTGATGAAATTCCTTGAACAAAAAAGGTTCAGAAGCAGGGGCCACATTTCTTATAAAACCGTTTAGGAACTGATGCTGCTAAGGATGATGGGAATTAATCTGGCACACACGAATAATCTAGCAGCATGCAAGTTTATTCCTTCGACCCAACACAGGCTGTAACGCAAACGGGTCATCCCCACATCATCCCTACAACCTGAGCCATGTAAATAATCTTTGATTTGCTTACTGCATATAAAATGATTCATGCTGTTTCTCACTTGAACATTCTTTGTTGTGCCTTGATAATTATAAATTAATAGCCAACCATCGCTTAGGACATTGTGTAGGAGGGGAGGTTTACCTAGAGAGCTTCACAGTGACAGTTTCTTAGTGATAAATGAGTGACTTTAAGCTGTAATTATGGTCGATAAATGACATAATGGCATCGTTGTGTTAACATTAATTCATTTCAGCCCAGTGTTTTTTGCAAGTGTCTGCCATGACCAGGAATGTAACATTTTAGTTGATTTTTGGGATATTACAGCACTGTTCGATTTGTATTTTTGTGTGGGGTAAGCTTTTTGAGGCAGGAGTTATTCATACTTTCTGCAATAAATGAGAACTGATGGATTACAGTACAACTGGGGAATATCAGTAGGTCCTTCCTGCCATGTACCAGGCAAATCTAGCCATATGCTCTCTACGGGAACAATGTTTTTGGCTGGGTTAAGATTTCAAATCATTTTTTTCCCCAGATTGAATCTGATCCTTAAAGTGGAACTTTAGTCAGAAAATAAAGTCCTGCTAGATTACTTCAGGCTGGCCCCTTCTGCAGGTATAGCTATGTAAACCATTAAAAATAAGTGTCTATACTGTTTAAGATCCAGCAATGCACTGTTTCCCCCTGTTCTGCACATGCTCAGTTGCTCTCCCATTTTCGGCATTTTTAGGCACTGCTGAGTTTGTAAAGGCCCATCTGCTGACAGTCTTAAGGCAGAATTATACTCACCTATCCTTTACAACCAAGGAAGCTGCTTCTGTTTAACCACTAGCCGACCAGCCACCGCAGTTATACTGCGGCAGGTTGGCTCGGCAGGACAAATGGCCGTAGCTGTACGTCGCTCCTTTAAGATGTCACAGCAGGCGCATGCGCCCACCGCATGTCCCCGGGGCCGATGCGCGTACCCGCGATGACCGCCGGGCACCCGCGATCGCTCGTGAAAGAGCGAGAACCGGGATCTGTGTGTGTAAACACACAGATCCCGGTTCGCTCAGAGGATAGGAGACAGATCGTGTGATCATAATAAGTATGAACATCGATCTCTCTCCACTAGTTAGTCCCCTCCCCCCTACAGTTAGAACACACCTAGGGAACACAGGTAACCCCTCGATTGCCCCCTAGTGTTATCCCCTTCCCTGCCAGTGTCATTTATACAGTAATCAATGGCTATTTTTAGCACAGATCGCTGTATAACTGTCAATGGTCCCAAAATAGTGTCAAAAGTGTCTGATCTGTCCGCCGCAATGTCGCAGTCCTGATAAAAATTGCAGTTAGTCGCCATTACTAGTAAAATTTAAAAAAAAAAAAAAAAGTAGTAATAAAAATGACATAAATCTATCCCCTATTTTGTAGATGCTATAACTTTTGCACAAACCAGTAAATATACGCTTATTGTGATTTTTTTTTACCGAAAATATGTGTGACAAAATATTGTGTTTTTTGCAAAATTGTCGCTCTTTTTTGGTTTATAGCGCAAAAAATAAAAACCGCAGAGGTGATAAAATACCACCAAAAGAAAGCTCTATTTGTGGGTAAAAAAAAGACATCAATTTTGTTTTGGCACAATGTCGCACGACCACGCAATTGTCAGCTAAAGCGACGCAGTGCCCTATCGCAAAAAATGGCCTGGTCATTAAGGGGGCAAATCCTTCCGGGGCTGAAGTGGTTAATGACTTCAGCCCTGGAAGGATTTAACCCTTTAATGACCAGGCCATTTTTTACAATACGGCACAGGGTTACTTCAACTGATAATTGCGCGGACGTGCGACGCTGTACCCAAATAATTGATGTCCTTTTTTACCCCCACAAATAAAGCTTAGTTTTGGTGGTATTTTATCACCTCTGCGGTTTTTAGATTTTGCGCTATAAATAGGGCTGCAACTAACGATTATTTTCATAATCGATTAGTTGGCCGATTATTGTTTCGATTAATCGATTAATAACCTTAACAAAAAAATGTGGTGTATAATTTAGTTAATATGTAAAGTTTTAAAAAAAGGCAATTTATTCTTAAATAACTATATGCAGTGGTAAATATAAATAACCAACTATATGGTTGGGAGCTAAATATCGAATCCACTCTGAGAATAACAGACAGAAGAGAGATATACTGTATATACTATTAGAGGAGAGATATACTGTATATACTATTAGAGGGGAAATATTGTATAAACTATTAGAGGAGATATACTGTATATACTATTAAAGGGTGAATCTGGTAAATATCAGACTCGGAGATCAAATTTTTTTTATTTAAAAAAAAAAAACCAAAAAAAAAAAAACCAAAACAATGTCTTCCTTAAAAAAAATGTAATTTTAAGAACGTTCGTTTGATTTTCTAATCGTTTCAACCACAGTGACGAGAAAATTTGGAAATAATCAAAGGAATTTTCAGACAGTGGATGTGGTTTTCCTTCAGAAATGACATTCATTTTAAAAACAGAATGTTAAAAACAAGTGAAAATTTCAAACAACGTTCTTTTATTCAGCGAATGTACAAAGATTTTTCGTCTGAATATTCTCGTTTGAAAAAAATTGATCCATGTGGCCAGCATAAGGCTCCGTACACACCTATGCAGTTTGCTTTTGATGTGTTTCTGCAGTGCTTTTTGCTGTGCGTTTTGATTTTAACACATGTGATTTTGCTGCGATTTGTGTTTTTACATTTATTTTGGCCAATTTGTTGTTGGGCAGATTAAAAAACACAAATTGCTGCAAAAACGCATTACATGCTTTTCTGCAGCATCTCCATTGAAGTATATTGAACCAAAAAAGCACAGTTTTGCGTTAAAAAAAAGTCCCTGACCCTTTCCAAATAGGCAGCCGCTGAAAAAAGCATAGATGTGAACGTGTCCCATAGGAAACCATATAAATGAACTGTAGTGCGTTTCTACAAAAAGCACCAAAAAACACATAGATGTGAATCAGGTCTAAGACGTTTAGTAACATAATGGGGTAAAAAAAACTAAAATTAGCCCTTCATAGTACAAAAAAAGCAGATAATCAGTAAGGGGTTAATTTTTTTTACTGTAGAACTGTGAAAGTAATATTTACAGTAGCGATTATTTGCTCTATTTGTACTATAAGGGGCTCATTTTAGTTTTAACCCCATTATGTTACAGGCCGATTAATCGATTATGAAAATAGTAATCGATTAATTTCATAATCGATTAGTTGTCGATTAATCGATTAGTTGTTTCAGCCCTAGCTATAAACAAAAAAAGACCGACAATCTTGGGGAAAAAAACAAAAATTGTATTTTTTACTTTCTGCTATAACACATATCCAAAAAAAAAAAAACAAACACTTTTGGTAAAAAATTATAATATATATATATATATTTTTAAATGTATTTATTAAGGGTATATTGATTGGTTCGCACAAAAGTTATAGCAGCTAAAAACTAGGGGATAGATTTATGGACTTTTTTTACTAGTAATGGCAGCGATCGGCGATTTTTAGCGGGACTGACATTGAGGTGGACAAATATGACCCTAGGTGACACTTTTTGGAGACCAGTGACACAAATACAGTGATTAGTGCTAAAAAAAATGCACCAATTACTGTATAAATGACACTGGCAGGGCAGGGGTTAACATCAGGGACGATCAAAGGGTTAAATTTGTTCCCTGTTGGTGTTTTCTTACTGTGTGGGAAGTGCTGACAGGAACAACACAGAGATCGCTGTTCTTAATCACTAGGAACAGCAAATCTCCATGTTGTCCCGACAGAACGGGGATCTGCCTTGTTTACATAGGCAGATCCCCATTCTGCCTCTCTGTAAAGCGACCATGGGTGGCCGTCGGACATCGGGTTCACCAGGCACGTGCATCGGCTCCCCCTCCATGCAGCGGATAGCATGCCAACAATATCTATTGCATGAAGCGATGTACAGGTACGCTGTTTCGCACAATAGAGCTGCCCTGCCTCAGTATATATGCAGTGGGCAGTATTTAAGTGGTTAAACTGCAACTGTTATGGTGCTGCACATGTGATCAGTTATGACACCAGCCATTTGATGGTTGAGAAACAAATGTTACAGTTAGCAACCCCAGCATTTCAGGAATGTAATTTTTTTAAAACCGTTAAATCAAAAGGTTTAGTTCCACTTTATGATTTACTGCTGTTTGGGGGCTCTGGGTTTCAGCAAAATGGCAGCCTCCAGCAAGAAGTAAGTTGTTATGGGTAAAGTTCTGCTTTAAGCCTGGTACACACAGGCCAAACATCTTCTGGTATTGGAGAGTTTAACAAAAACCAACTGACATTCGGCCAGGGTGTACACCAGCCTGCCAAGGTTCTGTTAAAACCAGCATCCGATCAGCTATTGGCTGCCAGCACTGACTGGTGTGTTCTGGTGGTTGTGGGAGTAGTTAGGGCAGTCACCCTGTCAGAACACAATAGCTCAGTGGGGAGATCCTCCCAAACTCATTTTTTCCCCCATTCAGCCCACTGGGTTGAATGAAAAAAAAAAGAAACTGATAGTGTGTACCAGGCCTTAGTTTTCTCCCCCTTTCCCCCCTTTATAGCCAGAAAGATGCACATTCAACTGTTGCAGACAAATTATGTAAGGAGATGCTTTTTAGAAAGGTTATCTGGTGGCTGAATCGTGCATGCATGGTTGGCTGTAACATAACCATAACGATAAAGCCCAACTCCGAAGACTTTTTTTTTATCCCTTCATGGGGAAAGAATACAACTTTTGTCAGGTTTTTTTGACACAAGGACAAAAAAAATAAAAGGGAGGGGATCAGGCAAAACTAAAGCACAGAAACAAATGCCTCGCAAAGCCCTTAGATCTGGGACTTCTATGACCCAAAGGGATGAAAACTGCAACACATGTCCCACCACTGTTAAGAGTGTCCCTTCTTTGTGAAGGGGAATTTGGGGTAGACTTGGTGGAGTTTGTGTACCAAGTCTTGCTCCCAAAGGAAGGGCTGAATTTTGGCTTTGAAGACAAAGCTTGGAAAGAGTGGAGGGACACTCTTTGCTTAGAGGAGGAAGAAGCTCCTGAGAAGAAGGTTCAGGAATCTTCCGTTACGAAGAAGGGCTCCGGTGACCTCTTTAATGAGCTTCTCAAGGGCATCACCAAAGAGATGTCCTACAAAAAGCAAACAAGTGAGGAGTCTTTTACAGGCAGCTTCAGCTGTAAAGGCTTTTAGCCATAAGATCCTCCGTTAATGGACAGAAAAGAGTCATTCTGGAAATTTGTGTCATGATTTGTTCTAGGGCATCAACACAGAAAAAATAGGGCAGAAGACAATATTCGGAAATATTCTGCCAGAATACAGGATCCTTGAGATTGTTCACTGCCCTACCCCAATTAGCTGCAGTTTGACAAACAGAATTTGCAACTATAGCCTGTTGAAGGGCTGAACCTGCAAGACCAAAAGCAGCCTTTAAGAGTGCCTCAAATTTTCTGTATGCAGAATCGGTAAATGAAGGAACATCTTCTATAGAGACAATAAGTTGTTGATTTATGAGTGGAAATCTTTTCAGAAGTATTTACCGTATTTATCGGCGTATAACACACGCCGGCGTATAACACGCACCCCAAGTTTAGGAGGGAATGTTAAGGAAAATAACTTTTAGGAAGGAAGTTTAAGGAAAAAAAATTGCAAGTTAGACTTACCGGTAACTTGTTTTCCAATAGGCTTTCAGGACAGCACCCGAGAGATCATGGCTCCTCCTCCCACAGGAAACACCTCATCAATTAAGTCTTTAAATTGGAATCCTCCACGTTGCCTCATCAGTTGTTTGTAGAGAACTCCAGCCCCAGCTGCAACACATAAGTGACAGTTATATCATAGTATTACAGCATTAGCATAAACAAAGGGCGGGTTACTGCTATCCTGAAAGCCTATTGGAAAACAAGTTACCGGTAAGTCTAACTTGCAATTTTCCAAAACGTCTTTCAGGACAGCACCCGAGAGGATAATCGAGACTTACTCCATTTAGGGTGGGACAACAGCCTGTAAGACTTTCCTTCCAAAAGCCTGGTCCCCAGCCGTCATGAGATCTAACCTATAATGACGGGCAAAGGTTGTCAGACTTGTCCAAGTAGCTGCCTTACAGATTTGTTCGGGGGTGGCGCCAGCTTTTTCTGCCCAACTCACCGCCGAAGCTCTTGTAGAATGAGCCCGGACATTTAATGGACTCTCTTGACCTGTAAGGGAATAGGCTTCTGAGATAGCCATTCTCAACCATCTGGCAATGGTTCCTCTAGAAGCTTGTCTTCCTTTTTTATTACCGGAAAATAAAACAAACAGAGCATCTGAACATCTAAAGTCTTTAGTGTTTTCCAAGTAACTCAAGACTGCTCTTTTAACGTCCAGGGTATGGAATTCTTCTTCCTTCTTACCCGATGGATTAGAACAAAAGGTAGGAAGTATTATTTCCTGAGTTCGATTCTGGATCGAAGCGACCTTCGGCAAAAAATTAGGATCCGTCTTCAGAACAATTCGGTCTGAAAAAATGGAAAAGAAAGGCTCCCTGATTGATAAGGCTTGCAGCTCACTAACTCTTCGAGCTGTTGTAACAGCCATTAAAAACACTGTTTTCAAAGTAATCAATTTCAGGGAGGCTAAATTAATGGGTTCAAAAGGTTCCTTGGTCAGGGCCTGTAGAACAACCGATAAGTCCCATGCTGGACAGCTTTTGATTACCACTGGTCTAGACCGGGTAAGAGCTTTGAAGAATCTTATTACTAGGGGTTCTGATGAAATGGATTTTTCCAGGAATACCCCCAGCGCAGCAACTTGAACTTTGAGGGTGCTGACCGCTAAGCCCTTGTTCGCCCCTTCTTGCAGAAACTCAAGCACAGAAGAAATTTGTTTTGGAGATCTGTCAGATGCTGTGCACCAGGAGTTGAAGGTTTTCCAGACTTTGGAATAGATTGCTCTTGTAACCTTCTTTCTACTGGATTGGAGGGTAGCTACCAACCTATCCGAGAAACCTTTCCTCTTCAAGAGCTGCTCCTCAGTAGCCAGGCCGTGAGCTTTAGTTTTGCTACTTCCTGGTAAAACAGAGGACCTTGTAACAGAAGGTCTTTTCTTAACGAAAGGTGCCAGTAAGGTTCTTGTTGCATCTGAAGAAGGGATGAAAACCAAGGCCTTTTTGGCCAGAAAGGAGTGATGAGGATCACTGTTGTCTCCTCCTTCCTGATTTTTGCTATGACCCGAGGGATAAGCTGAAACGGGGGGAATGCGTAACAGAGGTGAAACTTCCAATCTTGAGCCAGAGCATCCACTCCCAGTGATGCCTCGTTCCTGTTCAGAGAGAAGAAGCGAGACATTTGCGAGTTTTCCTGGGTGGCAAAGAGATCCACTCTTGGGCGCCCCCATTTCTGCACTATTAACTGGAAGACTTCTGGATTCAGTTGCCACTCTGCCTCTAAAATCTGGTTCCTGCTTAGGAAGTCCGCTACTCTGTTTAGGGTCCCTTTTAAATGGACCGCGGATAAGGATAGAGTATGGAGCTCTGCCCAACTCAGAATGCCTTTTGCCAAGCTCTGCAGAACTTTGCTTCTGGTTCCCCCCTGTCTGTTTATGTAAGCCACCGCCGTGGCGTTGTCTGACAGGATCTGAGTATGTTGCCCCTGGACTTCTTTCGCAAAGGTCAGTAAGGCCATTTCTATAGCTTTTAGTTCCCTCCAATTTGAGGACCTCAGCGCATCTCTTGTGTCCCACGAGCCCTGGGCCCACCGGCCGCTCATATGAGCCCCCCAACCCCAGGAACTGGCATCTGTTGTCAACCTCACCTGAGTTGGGAAGGACCATAACAGCCCCTCTGAGTACCTTGTCTGGTTCTTCCACCACCACAGACTTCTTTTTACTGAAGTAGGGATCTTCACTAATGAATCTAGTGAATCCTGCTGGTGATTCCAGGTTTTTAACAGGAAACTTTGCAGAGGTCTGAAATGGAGCTTTGCCCACTGGATGGCCGGAATGGAAGAGGTCAGGGTTCCCAATGCTGACATAACCTTCCTGATGGACAGAACTTGATTGGACTGTAGCAATGACACCACTTGTACCAATTTTTTCTGTTTTTCCTCTGGAAGAAAAATTTTTTGTTCTAAAGAGTTGATACGGAAACCCAGGAATAACAGTTCCTGTGAGGGAATCAGATTTGATTTTTGAAGGTTTAAAATCCACCCCATGGATTCTAGATGAACACGGGCTCTGAGCAAGTTTTCTTGAAGACCTTCTCTGGACTGGGCAAAAAACAGCAGGTCGTCCAGATAAGGAATAACTGAGATCCCCTCTAGACGCAGAGGCGCCAGAGCTTCGGCCATTATTTTCGTGAAGACCCTTGGGGATGATGACAGACCAAACGGGAGTGCTCTGAATTGCAGATGTACCACCTTCTTCCCTTCTTTCAGTGCTAACCTCAGATATTTCTGCGACCTGGCGGCAATAGGAATGTGGAGGTAGGCATCTTGTAAATCTATTGATGCCATATAGCACCCTTGATACAGGAGGTTTCTTACTGAAAATATTGAATCCATCCGAAACCTTCTGTATTCTACCGATTTGTTCAGCATTTTGAGATTCAGGATAAGACGGAACTTTCCTGAAGGTTTCTGAACCAGAAAGACATGTGAGTAGAACCCCTGGAAGAACTCCCCCGCTGGGACCGGAACAATGACTCTCTGATTTTTCAGTTCCTGAATTAAGGACTTCATGGCGAGAGCCTTGACTGCGTCCCTTGGGACGTTTGTCACCAGGAATCTTCTTGGAGGTTCTTCCGTAAATTCTATCACATACCCCTGGGAGAGCATCTTTATAACGAATTGATTTGAGGAAATGGCTCTCCACTGAGGAAGAAACTCCTGTAGTCTTCCCCCGACCTTGACAGAGTCATTGTGGTTTTGCGGAGGCCGCAGGAGGATTGAAGAGCACTCCACCCCTACCTTTGGGCTTCTGAGAAGACCATGACTTCCTCTTGCCCTGCGTTTTCCCTTCCTGCTGACCTTTTTGGGGCCGAAAGAAATGCTTACGGGTTTGCACCTGTTTCTTCCTAACTGGAAACAACTTTTTCTTATCTGCCGTGCGGTCAAGAATGGACTCTAGCTCTGAACCGAATAGCAGATCACCTGCAAATGGAATACCACACAATCTATTTTTAGATGCAGCATCTCCTGGCCACGTCTTCAGCCATAAGGCCCTTCTGGCAGAATTTGTTAAAGCTGCTGACCTTGCTGACATGCGGATAGATTCCGCAGACGCATCCGCAATATATGAAATTGCTGCCGACAGGGTTGAAAAAGAGTCTAGAATCTCCTGTTTTGAGGAATCTGCTATGACATGGGCTTTCAACTGGTTAACCCAGTGATCTAAGTTCCTTGCAACACAGGTTGTTGCCATTGCTGGTTTCAGATTGTGCATTACTGATTGCCAGGTTCTTTTAAGAAGCAGGTCCATCCTTTTGTCCATGGGCTCCTTCAGAGTGCCCATATCCTCAAAGGCTAGGTCCGTAGACTTAGAGACCTGAGAAAAGGCAGAGTCCAATTTTGGAACCTTATTCCATATAGAATCTGGATTTTCTTCAAATGGAAATCTTTTCTTGTGAGCCCGGGAAAAGAAAGGCTTTTTCTCAGGTTCCAGACACTCTTTTTTAATCATATCAGTGATAACTGAATGGACTGGAAAAGAACGGCCTTTTGAATCTCCTAAACCAGCATACATGCGGTCATGCAGGGAGAGTTCCTTCTTTTCCTCTTCTATCCCCAAAGTGGCATGGATTACCTTCAGGAGTCCTCCCACCTCTTCTAGTGACAATTTGTATTTAGAAGCGGTATCTGATTCATTTTCCACCTCCTCAGAATCTGTATCATCTGGAGCGAGGGAAACGGACCCTTGAGCAGCGTCTTGGGACATCGGACCCCCAAAAATTATTTGAGAACCACTCTGGGCTTCTGAAGATGGCTGCGGAACCAGAGGATCCCTAGAGGGACCTGGCTCCTCTCTTAGGTTTGACCTAAAAGCTTGAAAGGTGGCCCGGAGCTCATCCTTTATTGTTGACACTAAGTCGCCACAAACGGATGGAGTCTCCTCTCTGACCAAATTTGTAATGCACTCTGCACAAAGCGTTTTGGTCCAAGCATCGCTTAATTTTTCTTTGCAGACAGGGCACCTTTTCTTGACTGGTTGGGCAGAACCTTTGGCCTGGACAAACAGAAAAGAGACATGGAACCACGCTTAAACGGCTGTGATACAGCGCAAATAATACACCCAGGTGCACTAAGGAAGAAACCTCTCATTTTCCATGTGCCCAGCAAGCCACCACCACCTAATCCCCTGTTGTAGGGCAGATATACTAAATCTAGCCACTGCAACATACCTTCTGAGGGGGGGGGGGGGGAGGGGGGGGTGGTGGGGGAAGGGGGGGAAAAGGGTGAGTAACCCCCCCCACAGGAGAAAACGGCCCAGGGTAATAGAGGACACAGTCCTTTACCTTAGCCTTGCTGGCGCCTTGGCTTGCCCCCTTATCCGCTGCATCGCTATCCATAGCTGTCTGCGGTGCGTGGTAAAACGACCGGTTCCAGATTCGAAAACGCCGCTGCGCTGACCTGGAACCGGAAATAAGGCGCCAGGTGACCCTGCCCTCTCCCACTGCGCTTTGCGCCGGAAATGACGCACGCGCCGACCCGGAAGTGCTGCCTGGACGTGGCTGAAGCGCTCTTCTGCCACCAGCAACATGGCGGCCGCCACCGCTCGTTCCTCCATGTAGAAGGGAACAGAGGACGGCCACCTGCAGGCCAAAAAAATTTTTAGGCAGCACCCCCGGACGTACAGGCTCTCCCCGAGCACGGAAGAGGGAGAGGGAGCCCACGGGACCGTCTATATAAGAGGCAAGTGGGAGGTTCACTCTCCTAGCCTAGAAAAGACCTATCAGGTGAGAACCTGTGTCTCCCAGGATAAACCTGGGAGATCATGGCTCCCACCAGAGGTGCTCCTCCAGCTGGAGGAAACACAAAAAACTGATGAGGCAACGTGGAGGATTCCAATTTAAAGACTTAATTGATGAGGTGTTTCCTGTGGGAGGAGGAGCCATGATCTCTCGGGTGCTGTCCTGAAAGACGTTTTGGAAAACTTACATTTAAATGCCCATCAATGCAGCGTTATCGGTGTCCATCTGCAGCCTTGTCAGTGCAGCTTTGCCCCAGTGCAGCCATGTCCCAAGTGCAGCCATGTCCCCAGTGGTCAGTGCAGCCTTGTCCCCAGTGGTCAGTGCAGCCTTGTCCCCAGTGCAGCCTTGTCCCCAGTGGTCAGTGCAGCCTTGTCCCCAGTGCGGCCATGTCCCCAGTGGTCAGTGCAGCCTTGTCCCCAGTGCAGCCATGTCCCCAGTGCAGCCATGTCCCCAGTGGTCAGTGCAGCCTTGTCCCCAGTGCAGCCATGTCCCCAGTGCAGCCATGTCCCCAGTGGTCAGTGCAGCCTTGTCCCCAGTGCAGCCATGTCCCCAGTGGTCAGTGCAGCCTTGTCCCCAGTGCAGCCATGTCCCCAATGGTCAGTGCAGCCTTGTCCCCAACATACACCGCCGCCGACATACACAAGTTACACTGTGTATTTTTAAATATGGCGCCGCGGAGTTCGGAGGGACTCGGGGGCGCTCGTTCAGCTGAACGAGCGCCGCCGAGAACACAGTGACTGGGCGGAGCCGAGATACACATAGCCGAGGGTTCTCGGCTATTCTCGGCGCCGTTCACAGTCACGCCCAGTCCCTATGATGGACATAACAGAGGTCCAATGGCGGGACTGGGCGGGACTGTGAACGGCGCCGAAAAGAGCCGAGAACCCTCGGCTATGTGTATCTCGGCTCCGCCCAGTCACTGTGTTCTCGGCGGCGCTCGTTCAGCTGAACGAGCGCCCCCGAGTCCCTCCGAACTCCGCGGCGCCATATTTAAAAATACACGCTATGTGAATGTCGGCGGCGATCGCAGCGATCGCTCCGATAGTTCACAAAATAGCGGGGATCGACGTATAACACGCACCCACGATTTTCCCCTGATTTTAAGGGGAAAAAAGTGCGTGTTATACGCCGATAAATACGGTAAATTGTCCATTGTATGTGCTGATGAATGGAGAATGTCTTTTTAGATTTCACAGGTCTTAGTACCTAGGGGACATGTCGAGATGCATGAAGCCATAGCATCAAGTGTAAAGGAGCCTATGGGTGACATATCTTTCACAGCCTCGTCTAGCACCGTCTCCAGGTCCTATTCTTTCTCCATGGCTACTACCGCTTCTAGAGCGGGCAGATTCAATTCCAAGTCAGGTAGAGAAGGTGATGATGGAGAAGAAGCCTGGTGCTTTTGAGTTCTGGACAGTTGATGGCTGTAATAAGGCAGTTACCTGTCAGAGAGGCCGCTAGTACTTGTGTTAAAATTGGCCCTGCTCCAGTGGAAGGGAAACATTGTCAAAAACTTTGGCAGAGTGAGTGTTTGCCTGAGTTTATGTGGTTCCCTTGTGTCTGGTTTCTGCCATTGCTATCAGTGAGGGTGTACCTCTGTGGCAAGAAGGGTGTGAAAATAGAGTAATTGTGTCCCTAGAAGGATACACAGTAACCCAGGTGTCAATGGTCCAATAGCAAAGTCCTCGTGGCAGGAGGAAGTGCCTAAGTACCTTATAAGGGCTCTGTGTGGAATTGGTTGTAAAAGTGGGACGTAACACCTAATTATCCACCTGAGACCAAGATCTGAATGTTGGAATTTTTACTGCCAAGTTTGAAAGACCTGATAAGTGAATAAACTTTTGCAGGCCATACACTGACCATGGGTTGCAGGAAAGAAATTTGATTCCCCAATCAACACAGACAGTGTTTACAGTGGAATCCATCCTACCGAGCCAGTGATTATTGATAGCGGCTATACCTGCAGCTAGAGATAATCTCATGTAAAATTCAGAAGGCTGGTTGTACCCAAGTTGATTAACTTGGTACATTTAGACTGCCCACACATGGTTCGAATCTTGGCTGGTTCCTGCTGAACGACGGAGATTCAAACAGTCTATGGCCGGCCTTAAAACACTATCCTGGATTCCTAATAGTCTTGCACAAAGAGAATACTATTTGGGGGACACTTAAAAGTGTACTGCAATTAATAGAGATCCTGAGCCTCATACTTTAAAGGTATAAAGCTACAGTATCGGTCTAACAATCAGTATGAAGCTGTCTTAGCTTTCCATGAAGCTGGTCCTTATATGGGTCCAGGCTTCACGCATCACAGTAGGCATACTATTCCGAGGGGTCTTTATTGCCTGGGAATTATAGGAATGGACCACTGGTCTGGAGCTGTATAGCACCCTGTGGCTAGCTACACTTTTTGCGCTCAGTGCTCAGGGATTGCTGCATCACTGACAGGTTACATCCTGCATGTGGGTATAACATATAACATGTTAGGAAAGATGAACTTATCCATTAAGATGTAAACGTTTTGTCAGGAGTTGGCCGCTAATTAGAATACACATTGGTGTATACAGCATATGGCAACTAAGACATATGCTCTGGGTGTGATCAGCAGCTAGCTGCCAAGCCACATTTTTCTCCTGCCCTCCACTACCCTCGCTCTCCCCGCTGATCAGTCATAACAAACAATCATGTACTTGTCAACATGCACAAATGGGAAGCTGCCACCCTCCATCCAGACATTGATGTGCAGTGGGGGAGCTGTGGTGTGATGAGGTGACAAAGGAAACGGATGTAAAGGGGGCTATGATATGAGGGAATGGGCTACTGAAACATGAAGAGGGGCTGTGGTGTGAAAGAAGGACTATGATGTGAAAGGGGACTGTGATGTCAGGGATCGAAATCATAAACATAAGATTTGGACTTCTGTTGGAAGAACATTTTATTGACCAGACCTTTTTAAATCAATACCCTTGATATAAACCCCAAAACCCTAATGAAGTTCTCTTATTAGCTCCCTTTTGGCCTTTTTAGACTGTTAATGTCTCTCTGAGGACTACAGAACAATTCTTATCTGTACTGTGGGGATAAGGAAATGGGGAGCTGTTCAGTAGTTCTACAGCAGTTCCTTTCCTAGCGTGACAATGCTGCTCCTCCATAGATACAGAAAAGTGAGTGACAGTTGTCACCCGAAGACAACAAATGTGCAACTGGCAGGATCACCAGGAGAATATAAAGAAACACATATATACATATAATGCAGCCACCACAACCTAGGGCTAGTAAGCTGCAATATATTCAATGTTTCTTCATGGGTTTATGGCTTCTGCTTTCATTTCCGGTGTTGTGGTAAATTGGTAGTTTCTATGACTGTCTGTAAATTATTTTTTTATCCCCGGCCAACGTAAAGCTGTTGTGTTGCGTACTCGTGTTGCCTTCCTCTGGACCAGCACAGTTATTAGAAGGCTGAACTATATGGATATGATATTGCTAATAATGTTACAACTGATGGTGCCTTGCTTCACATATACACAATATAATATGCACAATTATTATACAATATAAACAATTTATTGTTACCAAAATGATAAAAAATATATCCTCTTGATTAATAGGCAGAAACAGCTGTTCAAGAAACAAGTAGTCAATGGAGCAAATAATGAATACAGATGAGAACTTTCAACAACTAATAATGAGCTTTAACCATGAAACTCATTAGCAAAATAATACATGGCCAATAAACAAGCACATAAAAGTCAGGGAAGCATGTTAAAAACACTATGTCACCCCATTAAGTGATACTGGCATGTGTTCTCAATTACAGCCATCTTTTAGTATCATAGATAATTACTTACTGAAGCTGTGATGAACAAGCCATGAAGCTGTCCATAAGGCTTGAGGTTGCGGAAAACTTCGCTTTTTCACACTGTGAAAGTTGTGACCACTTCCTGTATGCACAGTCCTGCCATTCCAGCAAAGGGAACTCCATCATGGATATAATCAAATCTAGAACTGTACTGTGGGAGAAGTTTAAATATTAGTAAGGAAAGCCCTTGGTTTACACAAAAAGTGGGGGATGAGGGGTTCCACCTCAAATTAAAACATTGAAATACATTCGAACCAAGAGCCATGGCCAAGGGTCTATGTTGACAGGCTTTGCAATCCCATACAAGTCTATAGAAATCCAAACCCTGAAGTGGAAATACAGCTTAGAAGGGAGCCTACTGCAGGTCAAATGCACCATTTTAATGAATTTTGCATGATCGAAAAAACATTTCAAACGGTTGCCATTGACCCTAAAAAGTCAAACAAAACGCCATGCCCCAGCGGCTTAATGCTCTCAGCACTAATTCGTTTTAGTACGAGGAAATTGATTACAGATCAGAATTCCACCAATTGCAGTGCCACTTTAAGGCTATTTTCACACTGGGGCGGTGGGTCTGTTAGCGGTAAAGCGCTGCTAGCTTTACCACTGTTTAAGTGGCGCTTTTCGGCCGCTAGCGGGGAGCTTTTAACCCTCAAGAAGAGGTTAAGAGCGCCCGTGTTGCAGCGCTTCCAAAGCACTTTTTTTATTTCATTACATTCCAATGTGCAGTGGAGGAGCGGTGTATACACCGCTCCAAAACCGCCCCAAAGATGCTGCTTACAGGGCTTTTTTTCCCGTCCCGCAAGCGCACCACCCCAGTGTGAAAGCACTCGGGCTTCCAAACTGGGGAGGCATGAAAACTGCCTAAGTGTAAAAGGGCTCTAAGGCTGGGGGTTCACACTGAGGAATGGAGCGGCTCACAGCAGGGGTCTGGTGAGTCTCAATTTACCATTTCAGCCCGAATTTTTGGCTGAATGCGGACCTAAATCGCACTAGAAAACACAGAGGACCACAGTGCAATTTGCTCCAGAGATGTGTGAATCAGCTCCATAGAGAGCCGGTCACAATCTCCTGACATTGGCAAATGGGATGTGGGTAACACACATCCGATTCGCACTGGTGTAAACCCAGCCTAAGTTGGGAGACAAATGTGGAGGTCATTACTTCTGAAAATCTGAGTTGCCTGGAGATCCTAATACATTCTGGGACACTAAATTGGAACAAGCATGCAGATCCCAAAAGTCAGATCTGGGTCAATGATTTATGTATTGAGATTGATATTCAGAGAACTAGTAATTTCAGAAAAGGAGTTGAGCAATGGTTGTCTGCCATACAGGTTACAAATATGTGTTATTGTGAGCCAAATTTCACTGACATAAAATAACAGTTTATACTACATTTAAGAGAAAGGTAATTTAATTCAGGGATGGGTAATCCAAGAGCTAGGAAAACAGCACACCTAAAAAAAAAAAAAAAGAAAAAAAAAAACCCCCAAAAAACACTCTTTACTCCCTGCCAGCTTGTATACCGTCTAATTGGCTACTGATTTCTATATTAAAGTGGAACTATAGTCCCCTCTGTCACGATTACGCATACCCACTGCAACTAGCTATCCGAGATGTTGTTCCGTGACTGGGGGTATAAGAGGAAATATGGGAATAAGGGGGAACCTATACTGAGCAAGTAAGACTAGCTGTGGTACTTTCACAACCCGCACTACCTTTGGCCACCACTAGAGGAAGACTCCACTCCAATCCAGCTGGCTGACCCCACACAGACAGATACAAATCTTACATACAATTTGGTGCACGCTAAGGGTTGGGGAGCAGTCTAGCAATTACTACACACTTCTAGGGTTCATCCAACTATCCTGCAAGCTAGAACCCTGGTGTTAATCACTCTTCCCACTGTCCACACACCAGAGACACAAATAATACCCTGACACCGCCCAACAATGTGTCCGCAGACTGGTCTGCTGAGCCACCACACACACAGATCTCTGGCAGATCTGTTAGATTACAATCTGCATGCAATCTGCCAACACGCAGAGCAATTGCATACCGATTGGCACGTAACTTGGACTGAGTACTTAGGCACTAAAATACAACAACCTCTCCAGAGAGATGAATCCTAGCTTAGTACACAAAAGTCACTTATTAATTTTATCATTTAATATCCCGAAAGTGGGCAGTGCATAAAAAGATATACAAAGAAAAAGGAGTTACCAAAAAAAAAGATACAAAAAATACAAAAAGACACACAATTGGCAATTTGCTATGAATATAAAAAAGCGATAAAAACAGAAATAAACTTTACCAAAGTCTATCCTTTGTAGAAGCATACTGGAACATGTGGGAACTCCCCAGTTTCCAACTGGCTTTGTGGAAGACCGACATCCATATCTCAGGCTACCCAATTTATTGAAATATGGATGTGGGCTGGACTTTAGCCCTTGGCCAATCAACCCTGGGGGGTGTTCCTGTCTCAGCCCTCAGGATGTTTTGAGTTCTGAAATGACCAGAACAGCGCTGATTGCTGGGTCATGGATAGGATTTCCGATACCAGCGCATCAGTCCGATCACGACACTACCAATCACTGCCTGTCTGCTGCAATCAGGTGCCATATAAAGGTTTTGTGTATTTTTCTAGGATTCTACACACGCTACATATACAGAGTTACATGTACACGTAACCCAACACGTGTACGGTCAAAAGGAATTATTTTCATCTCTCTGCCGCTAATATTTTAGCTTTTATGAGAGATAAAATAGATTCACTAGATCTGGTGATATAATCAAAGTTGGCAGACCTTATGGGGCCTTGTGAATGCCCCCTGTGGATCCTTGTAGCCACACTGGCTAGGACTTCCATTGAAGGCTTCAGAAAGGTGGCAATATATGTTTACTCATATGGGAACTTTTATTGGTATCTAGGTGTCCACTCTTCTTTCTTGGAGCTGGCTCTGTCCTTTTCAAATGCTAATGAAAGAACATATGTCCATGACTGATATTGAATACTATATTTTTAATAATTCAGAATTAAACTAAATCTACAATTACACTACTTCTACAGATCACATCACATCTCGTTAAGGCAAAACGATCCTACGCTTACATTTATGTTACAACCTCCACTCCAGTGATGTGTCAACAATCTCTCTTGCCAACAACCAACACCTTTGGATGTTTTTTTTCCAGGTTTGGATCTTCATCCATCTTGATTGGCTGGTGTGACAACTCCTGTGCACGAATGGGTGTTCATTAGAGGTGTGCATCGTCACTGGTCCCTCAATTAGATTACGATTATCCTGTCAACGATTCGATTTGTTTCCTGCGATGCATCACTATTACTGCCCAAGGCTTTCAACAAAAGTCAAAACCCCATCAGTGCAGCCTTATTTGTGCCCATCAGTGCAGCCTTGAATATGGCCATCAGGGCAATCTCATCAGTACCCATCATTTTCGCCTCATCAGTGCATCCTCATTAGTGCCTGGATCACACAGAGCTGGGATCTCCTGCTGTGACATGGAGCTTGGATTTGAATTGCCCGGCAGCCGCTGTCAAGAAGTCCCGCCTCCTGGACCAGCTACTATGATACATGTCACACTTATTCAATTTCCTGGCATTGGATCAGTGTGCTGTATATCATAGGAGCAGGTCTAGGAGGCGGGACCCTGATACAGCGGCTGTCAGGCTTTCCAGATCCAAGGTCAGTGTCACAGCGGGAGATCTCTGCTCTGTGCGATTACACATACACGTTTAGGCATGGAGAGGAGGACTCTGACATAGGTGTGCCAGGATGACGTCATTGATGCAATCACAATGCAGTCATTCTCTGCATCGCGATGCATCAATTACACAATTATTTTCAACACCCCTAGTGCTTATCCATCTAGGCACATGCTGACATTCTACACTGAGCTGTGCATGCAGATCTCATTGTACATAGCAAAGAAGCAAGTAAAAATACTTTAATACAGAAGCATGTAATCACCCAGCTAGAATACGGTCTTGGAATACAGGATCATGCTAATTGTTCATTGCCCTAGTCCAGTTAGCTGCAGTTTGGCAGGCAGGTGTGTAATATTTTAGATCTCTCACCATACTGCCATCACTTTTTGTCCTGGTGACAATGGCAGTCACACATGCCATATTGAGAATCACTCTGAAATGTTGATCGCATTCTGGTGTGATTAAAGAAGTTTGGCGTGCTGGTGACATATTCTATTGATGTCAATGTAAGTTGTTGATATATTACAGCATAATGGTGGATTTTGGTATGGTGTGCGATAAGAAAATGCATATTTACAGTTTGTTCTTCTTACAATTGAAAACAATACTATGCCACTTTATTGATACACAAGCACTAACAAAACATGATTGTGATCTAAAACAGGTGAAATTAGTTGCCAATAGCACTGAAAGTCATTTGGAAGGTCCAGGTGAAGGCTGAAAAGAGTATCTATCAATGATGAAGGAAAAGAAAATGCATAGCACATTTTGGGTGTGGGGGGTGGGAACCCAGATCTCTTTAGGACACCTAAACAGAAATCAGAAGATTCAGAGATATTCGCACAGAAGAAGAGAAAGGTTCTAAACAAAACAGCCAAAAAGGATTCAAAATTCAAAAGCATGAAAAGTCAACAGGTTCCTGATGTCCCAGAACCATAACCAAAACCAAAAATGTGCCATGTGCAAATAAAGACAAAGAGTGCAATCTACAGTAAATGACATAGCAAAACTCAGCGTAAAGGTTCAAGTTTGAGAGAGACATGGACTTACTATGGGGAACATTTCAAGAGAACGTGTCTGAAAAAACATGCAAAACAACCAGAGAGAATGTAGGAGGACAAGACCCCTTTGAACAATTAACAGCTGCAGTCCCTGAACTTGTCATCTTTAACCATGGAGATTACATTAAACTGGGTCCCAGTCATTCCTTTACCACCCAGATGACAGACTTAGTTGCCATGACAGCTGAAAATTAATTTTCTACAATGTGTTTGGAGAAGGGGGCTTTGGAAAAGTCCTACTGGCAAGCAACAGATCACATGCGAGGGGAACAGGTGGCCATAAAAATTTCAAAAAAGCCACGGACAGTGGTAAAAGTACCTCATGATTGAGCCTACAACTGTCAAATGAATACCTTCCTCATTGATGGCTTTCGGGCATTCCAGACACACAACTACATGCGTTATTAAATGGAGCTGGCCAGACGTGGAACCCTGCTTAGGCAGGTTCGTGGGAATAAAGACCTGAACAATGAGGTGAAAAGACATATCACTGCGAAAATAGTCTGTAGTATCCCATTCTTACATGCAAAAAGGGATCATCCATAGAGAACCGAAGCTTGAGAATGTTTTATTGAACAATGATTTCCAATTGAAAATCATAGATCTTGGCCTTACTGTGAAAAATGTTTTTGGAAAAGCAAAAAGTACCGAATAGATAGGAAATCAGGGTATGTGTCTCCAAGAGGATTGCGATACAATGAGAGTGTAGAGCTGGTTTTCATTAGGTGCAATGTTGCCCGATGCCATTTTGCAGGAAATTATGGGTGTACCCCTTGGCACAAGCCAGACGAAAATGGTGGTTAGGGAAGGGGTTACATTAACTAACAGAATGCAGATTCCCCAACGACTTTCAGGAGAAGAACCCATGGACTGGAGCCAAAAAGGAGATGGGACTAGTGAGCAACATCAAGTGTCATACGGGAGACAGCCAGAGAGAGAGAGGCTTGGTGGAGTTGAGGAGACCAAAGGTGCAGAACCCTGGAAGGGGTTAGTGTGGTATGCTCCCTGTGTGATATGCACTGCTGAGCCTTGTACCCCGTGTGATACAGTATGTGCTCCTAAGCTTGGCACCCTGTGGGATGCACACACCAGAGCCTTGAACCCTAGGTTCTATATACACGTTGTTGTGGACTTTGTTTGAAAGCAGAAGGACGTGTCAGTAGACTACGAGAGGGCTCATCAGCGTCCCCGCAGCCTAATGAAACAAGTCTATCAGCCGCTGGGAAAATGGTACTTGTAGTTAATGCATTCACTGGAATATGAGCAGAGCCCCACACAGCCAGGATGTTTGATAAGAGTGACAGCAGGTGTGGGGAGGGGAACCCCTGCAGCTGTCACAGGGAGGGGGGATTGAAGGGAGAGGAGGCAGGAACATGTTACATGTTCCACCCTAAATACAGGTTGAACATATAACATGTTCCAAAGGAGAAGTTATCCTTTAAGCCGGGGGTCCGCAACCTGGCGCCGGTCCGTAGCCCTTTACAGCCAGGCCGCGAAGGCTGCACTGTAAGAGGTGCGGCGGGCGAGCAGAGAGGTGACATCTCTCACCGCCTACCCCACATCAATGCTGATCTGCCCTCACAGCCAGGCCATAAAGGCTGCTCTATCAGAGGTGTGGTAAGTGAGCAGAGAGATTACATCATTTCTCATCGCCCGCCCCACTTTGCTGCTGTTCCGCCCCCACTCTGGGATAGGACCCAGCAACTGTGCATGTCCTGCATAACACGCTTGGATACTGTAGCACTGGGGAGAGGCACAGAGAGATAAGTTGTAAGTCTTTCACTGCTGAAAAAATTCCATTACAAAATTGCCATTACATTTACAATGTTAACATTACATGTTGCCTCTGGTATCTAGTGGCAGGCGACGGTGGCAAGCTGCATCTGGCGGCAAGCGACGGTGGCAAGCTGCATCTGGCGGCAAGCGACGGTGGCAAGCTGCATCTGGCGGCAAGCTGCATCTGGCGGCAAGCGACGGTGGCAAGCTGCATCTGGCGGCAAGCGACGGTGGCAAGCTGCATCTGGCGGCAAGCGACGGTGGCAAGCTGCATCTGGCGGCAAGCGACGGTGGCAAGCTGCATCTGGCGGCAAGCGATGGTGGCAAGATGCGAGATGCATCTGGCGGCAAGCGACGGTGGCAAGATGCATCTGGCGGCAAGCGACGGTGGCAAGATGCATCTGGCGGCAAGCGACGGTGGCAAGATGCATCTGGCGGCAAGCGACGGTGGCAAGATGCATCTGGCGGCAAGCGACGGTGGCAAGATGCATCTGGCGGCAAGCGACGGTGGCAAGTGACAAACTCAGAGCTCCCACTTATTCTGAATTATGGGGAGTGGAACTATTTCATTTTATATTACAATGTAATAATATAAATAATGCGCTTCAATCATCTGGACACCATATCAACCATGGTGTGGTGATGATTGAAGCGCTAACACCAGCCATTGCACCAACAAATTGGCTGTGGAGAAAGCGACCCCTCCATCCCCTTGGCAAAATTTTCTTCCATGAAACCGGTGCCAAAAAGGTTGAGGACCGCTGCTTTAAAGGAGTTGTGAGGGCAGAACATTTTTTTTTTTTTCTTAATGCACTGTATGCATTAAAATTAAAAACCTGTGTGTAGCAAATTACCTACCTGAGCCCCTTCTCTCTCCAGCGATATCCACGATGCCCTCAGCCATCCAGGACACTCCTCCTGATTGGCTGAGACAGAGCAGCGGCTCCATTGGCTCCTGTGGCTGTCAAAGTCAGTCAGTCAGTCAGTCAGTCAATCAGGGGAGAGAGGGGGCGGGGCCAGGTTGGGGCTGTGTGTCTGAATGTATATACAGAGCTCTGACTCGGCTTGGTTAACCCCTGTAGCAAGCTGCTGGCTGAGCGGCACTCAACGGAGGGAGAGGCTAGGAGCAGCAAAGGAGGGATACGAGAAGAGGAGGATCCGGGCTGCTCTGTGCAAAACCAACTGCACAGAGGAGGTAAGTATAACAGGTTTGTTATTTAAAAAGAAAAATAAATAAATAAAAAAGCCTTTACAATCAGTTTAAGCCAAGAATGGCATTTGGTATATAAACGGCCACATTATTGCTAAATTTGTTCTACCGGTGCCAGGTAGGAGCCATCCTAAAAGTTTCCCTATTGTCTTGTACCCCTCCCTTTTCCTCCAATAGATACATAAAAAAAATACATATAATTTGTATCATATTCATTTGTATGCCTGTGGCACTTGATGATGTCACCCAGTGCTTGAACACCGGGCGGATATAAATACAGGGTCCTGTCCAGGTACCTTGGAAAATTTGTTTCCAGGCACCTGCTGCCCGCAGTGCACTTTGCATGGACCACTGAATTGGGTGCTCCCTCTTCCTGGAATTCTTTTATTTTTTCCAATATATTTTTATAGAGGTTTTAGAGAATAAGGAAACCTGCAACTGCACAAGAAAAAGAGTAAACACATGGGTTTGCCTCACAGGGCAATATGATGGTATCCACATATATAAAACTCACATATGAAAACAGTTGACTTGAAAAAGAAAACAGAGGTTTCTTCACAGCAGACTCCAACACAAGTCTTAGTACATTCTTGTTTTGAAGACACAAGTACAATAATCTCTATACATCCCTTTCATACTAGGTTTCCTTTAAGACCTGCTCCCAGACATAAGGTAATCTACAAATAACACATTCAAATTTTAGTTGGATTGGACCTATAAAACCTAGCTTTTGGCACTGTTGCCAGCAGTGTTAATTTCGTCAACAAAAACATCTTTGTCAAACTTTTCCTCAGCGCCCTTTTTACCATGACAAAAACTAAACGAAAAGTACATCACACTTTTGTCCACTGACAAAAATGAACTTCGGCTTGGGAAAGAAGCAGCGCCAACCTAAGTGCAGTATGTGAAGCAAAAAGGAACACTTATTGGGTATTGCACTTACAGGATAAGACTAAGCAGATGGAATGTAAAAGAGACCAAGCAGTGAAGTTTCCCTCTGGATGGAGAGTTGGGTTCCACGGCGTCCCACATTGCCAGTGGTTTCCAGTGCTCTGGGGCAGTGGTTGGGAGCGCAAGCAAGCATCACCAGGGAGACAGAAAGACTGCAGTGGGCGTGGCGTGTGTTCGGAGCATGTGTACTCCTTCCTAAGGCCTCCCGAGCTGCCATCTCAGCTGAGGTTAAATGCCGGTGGACAGCAAGGCTCAACAAACCAGCTCCAGCTATAACCCCACGGAAACAGCACAGCTAGTGGCAGCTGCGGGAACATGCCAGTGGTGCAATACATTAACCACTTGCCGACCGCCGTACACTGATTTATGTCAGCAGAATGGAACCGTGTGCAAAAGGGCATCCCTTACGTCCGTTTTATTAACAAAAGTAAAGATACTGCAAGTTTAGAAACAAAACAATTAGGTATAAAGGATATATCAAATTAGTTCAATATCAGAGCAGCAGTTTAAAGACAATACACCATAGAAACAAAGTGTGTCACATACATCCAATAAGGCAATAAAGCAGAGCTAGTTCAAGATTCGTTAAAATGAACAAATGAATCTAGTCTTCCAGATAACAGGGTATTTTAAGTGGCTTTTTTAAAACATCAAATAAGTATACCAGTCATCACTTTGCTCAATCAGACTGACTTACAACCATCAGAAGTGAGGGGATTCTATAGGAAAAAAGAAGAGAGCGTGGAGAGAAAGAGGGGTGGGGGGGAGGAAGCGGGGACGGGGCTGGAGAGAAGGAGGGGGGGCGGCCAGAAGATAGAGAATTGGGGACAGTAGAAAGGAATAGTGTGGGTCGAGAGGAATTTCCAAGGAGCTCTGTCTTCTAGAGATTATATTAGTTTCCAACCATTCAGAGCTGTCAGGTCTAGCATCTCTAAGGGTTCTAACTCCAGTTTCTCCCATATGGGTCCAGAGGGTAGCCCCCCAAGTCTACAGTGCAATGGGGTAATCTAGCCATAACCCAAGCATCCCAAACGCAAACTTCTGGGGGCACTTATGATTCAAATAGGTTAGTTTATATAGGGGTAGTACAGAGTCTACCAGCTGGAACCATTGGGCCACCGAGGGGGGGGGTCGAGTAGCCAGCTTCCAATTTTGGAGGACAACCTTCCTGGCATAAAAACACAGAAAAAAGACTAGCAATTTCTTATGGGTAGATTGAGCCACTGAGACCCCAATGCCCAGGAGAAGCACCTTAGGGTCCAACGTCAGAGAATTCTGCAATTAGGTTAATCTCTAGCACCACTACCTTCCAAAATTGCTGTATAATCGGGTACTCCCTGATAACATGACAGTACGTCCCAACTGCCTGTTGACACTTCGAATATGTCTCCGAGTACATAGGATATATCCGAGAGACGTTGAGGGGTGTAATGGAAATTTGTTCTGTATATAATTGTATTTTATTTTGTATGTATTGCACTCTGCCCTCACTGTGCACACAGCACTAATAATGTTTTCAGCACATGTTTACATTCTTTCGAGTCCTGATTAGAATTAGCCTGAGTATGTAACGCCCCTTGTTACCATAAACGTACAATTGTAATATTAATGTGATACCTACGTAATCATGTGTATAAAAACCTTCAATTGTGTCATAATAAAGCAGAACAGTTATTTGGAAAGATGCTGAGCATATCTTTTGTGTCTGTTCCTTACTGCAGTAGTTATTATTAATTTGGAACCACTAATCAATATGCGGATAGGAGTTGCCGATCATCAATTTAACCAAGTCAGGGGGTATAATATGCCCTGTGGATAAATTTAAGTCGGGCTTTCACACTGGAGTGAATGGAGCAGCTGTTTTAGGGCGGTTTGCAGGCGCTATTTTTAACGCTATAGCACCTGAAAAACGCTCCAGTGTGAAAGGGGTCTAAAAGAAAAAAGCTGTACTGAGCTTTTTCAAGCTGCAGTGTGCAAGAGGCCTATCAGTGTAGATGTCCTCTATGTGGATTGCCGTTTACTAGCTCTCTTCAAGCACTGTCAGTGTGAGGAGGGGACTGCCGATAACCAGCAAATCCTGTTTACACTGCGACTGGACACAGCCGATTACCTGGTAAGTGGATGCACTGTAGCTATCGTTCGGCAAGCGGATAAAGGCAGGTAGAAAAAAAAAAAAAATCCCACAGTCATTGCGCCCAGAAGGAAGAGTTTTGGCAGACAAACAAAGCTTGATGCGCCTAAAAGGATGTAGACCACATGCGTTCAGCGCTTGAGTATTAAAGTGGAGTTCCAAACACATATTTATTTTTTCTGCATCCCCTCTGCTTGTCTACTTAATATACATGAAATCGTGTCTCCAATTCAATCTCCTTTTGTGTACATGTTTTTTAGAATGTACTTACAGCGGCGTTCCGCCTATATCTTTTTTTTAAAGTCAGCAGCTACAAATACTGCAGCTGCTGACTTTTAAAATAAGGACACTTACCTGTCCATGGCGCCCGCGATGTCGGCACCCGAAGCCAACCTGTCCCTCGGGTGGTGCCGCAATCATCAGTAAGGGAATCAGGAAGCGAAGCCTTGCGGCTTCTCCTCCTGGTTCCCTACTGTGCATGCGTGACCCCACTGATCCCTGCTGTGTTCTGGGACCTGTGTGTCTCCCAGAAGACAGCTGGGGGGGGGGGGGGCAGAGAAGGAGCCAGAAGTGGCGTAGATACCCGCAGGTGGCTCGGCTATCTATGCCCGTAAGTGGGAGCAAAATACCTGTATTTGACAGGTATCTGCTCCCCCCTGAAATGTGCCAAATGTGACATTGGAGGGGGGGGGGGGGATTCCGCAAAGTGGAAGTTTCATTTTTGGGTGGAACACCGCTTTAACTTAGATATCATCTTCCTGAGTGAGGATGAGCTCCGGCGTGTTCACACACCCCACATGCAGAGCCCGCCAGGAAGTTGGCACTGCGCTAATCACAGGCAGTGAGACATTGTCCCGTGCGGCTGCAGAGATTGGAAAATGTCTCACTGTCTGTGATTAGCACAGCGCTGACTTCCTGGCGGGCTCTGCATGTGGGGTGTGTGAACACGCTGGAGCTCATCCTTATTCCTGAGCGTTTCCACCTTCATTGTGGGCATGTGAAGCCCACTAGGATTCTCTTCCAGGATACGGTGCTGCTGGCTACCCAGAATGCACCTCCTGATCTTGCACATGCGCATTAAACACACGGCACAGCAAGATGCTGAGAGGCAGCGATGCCCACTGACTCCTGGGAATCACGACACATATTTTCTAGGAGCCAGCGTGCCGCAGGATATTATCTAGATTGCCGTGTAGCTACTCACAGTGCCAGAGCTGCGAACCGAAAAGAATCACCGAGGCAACATGTCAGCTCAGTCAGCGATGACCGGCGGCGGTGCGGGAGCTTCATTCTAAGGTATTTCATAATGATATGCCTTTGCCTTACAGGTTAGTTTTTTAATTTAAACTAGGGCATACAACCACTTTAATTCATTCCAATGGCCAGGATTATTATTCTGCACAATGAAAAGAACACCCAATCACGTGACAAACCTAAACGCGTTAGTGAGTTTACAAACATTTTTTTTTTTTGCTGCCAGGAGGAAAGGAGTCCAGGAGCATTAGTAAAACGTCCGGTGTGCATGAGCCCAGAAGGTTCCACCTATAAATACACTTCCAGCCCAGGAAAGATGCATTTGTAAACTACTGAGCAACAAATGATTAAGGCCGCATTCACACCTGAGCGTTTTGTAGCTTGAAGCCACAAAACGCTGGAGGGGAAAAAAAAAAAAAAAAAAAATTCAATTATTCTCTATGGAGATGGTTCACATCTCCATTCCAAAACGCTTGAAGCCAGAAGCCCCAAAACGTCTGAAGCTCAAACAAGTTCTGGAACTTTTTTTTTTTTTAGGCAGATTTGGGCATTTTTCTGCTTTTTGCATTGGTAACCTGTACAAAATCACGGTAAAAATCGCACAGATTTCTGCCTGAAACCGCTACGCTCAGGCGTGAATGGGGCCTTAGACTTCATGTACACGGGACGTTTTTACAACCTCTCCTGAACGATTTAAAGTGGAGCTCCACCCACTTTTACAACTCTTCAGCATCCCTCACTAAACTGTGCACTGTAAACAAATTGGATATCTGCTGTATTCATTTTTCACTTCCTCCTCCCTGGCCACGGCCCATCACATCATTTCCTGTTTGCAATGCCTTCTGGGAAGGGGCGGCAACTTCCTCTGACACTGCCGTTGCTATGGAAACCTGACCTGAAACCTATTACACTGCATGCGCTGCACTGAGCATGTGCAAGATCTGCAAGGATGAGATCCAGGAAGAAATACAGTCTGGCTTCAGATGCCCACACTTAAGATGGCCACAGCCTGCTGTAAGTTTATAAAATAACAAACTACTGCTATAAACTAACAAAACAGACCTTAGTTTACAGACTAACTTTACTAGAATACATTAAGCTTGTGTATTATAGGGGTATTTTTATTTAAAAAGTATAATTTCGGCCGGAACACCACTTTAACTTGACAGATAGTAACCCAGGTTTAAAACGGCCGTTTTGCCGTGTTTATCGGCTTTTTTTTTTTAATAGCCAAAAATGCCTGTAAAAGAAACGTGGCTAAACGCGAGTTACCGCATTTGAAATACCTCTAAACACAGCTTCGGAATGCATTTTTTGGGTTCCAAAAAGGGCCTCTAAACGCAACTACCTGGAAAGGACTATAAAGGACCATGAGTACGTGTACTGATAAGATAACATAGAGGAGAGTTCAGATTCAGAAGCAGTGGAAAAATTGCCCAACTGCTCCTAACGTCCGTTTAGCAGCTGTGTAGATGAGGCCTAACACAGACCTCTAATCTACTCTCTTCCTGACCACCCCTAACGGCCCTGCCAGTGTCTGGCTAATACACAAACCTCCTTCACCAGCACTGTCACAAACGCTGCAGTCACTCCTCTGTAGCCCTCTTGTAGTTGGAGACACGTGGTTGGACTTTTCTCCTCCCACGGCGCGATGCTCCAATAAACACACGAAAGCACAGGCCGGTGGGCTTATTCCGCTGCCGCCATCATTACTGAGGGCAACCAGCGAACGGGGCCGTGCAGCTATTACCTGGGCGGCTAGGCGTAACAAGACGTATAGTGAGTGCAGAGGCTGCCAGGACTAAAGATGGCCGGTAGAAAACACAGGCATTGCTCCTGCGTCACTTCTCTGTAAGGCCCAACGTGACCAGATGTGGGATTTGGCGCCAGACGATTGAGGGTTCGTTTGGCGCGCTCAGAGTGGTGCTGCAAAGACAGCTGTCAGCTTCATTCTCTACTCTCCGATACACAGCCGGCATGGCACTACCCAAACTCAGCGAGGGCTCCATTGCGGTGAGTGGGGCATCTGTCTAGACAAGTCTATGGAGGAACCTACCGAGCCCTGTTATTTATTGGGGGAGTGTGGCAGGCTTTTGTGCGAGGCCTGCTTGCCTCTGGGACTTGTAGTTCGCCATCGTCCTTGGTGGCAGGAATCCGGGGCTTTAGTTTTCTGTTATATATGTGTTCTGGTCACTAGACTTCAAGTGCTATCAAACCCAAAGCAAACTTTTCTTCTATTGCAGCTTACCAATTCTTAGATGTGTTACTTGTATTTTCTGTTTTCCATTTTTTATTTTCTCCTGCTGATCCAGCCAGCCTAGGTTCACGCTAATACAGTGCGGAAAACCCCCACGATCTGCGCGTGTTTCCTGCGCTGCATTCATATCGCACGTCCTTGCGATCCGATCCGCTATGGCCATCAATACAAAGTTACACGCTCCAAACACAGGTCACTTTACCTGTCACAGGTCAAATAGTAAAAAGGACCATGTGATCAGGCTGCGGTGCGGCTCTCAAAAACATCTTTGCTGCGATTTCAGCACGTTCAAAAATCAAGGGGCTCAAATAGCGCTGTACTGAATTGCATGCGATCTGAACAAGAAAAGCGATGCGCTTCCTGTGCAATCTACTTGCAGTTCATAGTGTGCACCGAGGTTGTTTATTTGTCAACAGAACAAGCTCTCCTGCAGATGTAGCAATTACAGGGATGAGATAAACCATTTTTCACTGATGGGGTGCTTACATTGATCAGCTTTTTATGTAAAACCTTTACCTCCAAAGGAAAAAAAAAAACTGCTGTAACTGCATATTTAACCCTTTGTCACTCCCTCCTGGCATCACTTTGGACCTGGTGGGACTATGCCAGCAAAGTACCTCATGGGTGTCTGACCATTGGAACTAAGGTAAGTAATCGTGTCTTTAGTTCTGCTTTAGTGCCAGTTCATACTGCTGCGGTGCGAATTTTGCACAAATTTGATCCGATTGCGTTGCACATTTTCATTTCAAATTCTTTGTGTTCTGGCGAATATACTGCGATTTTGCGGCAAATACTGCATTGAATTTGCATTGCACACGGATCAAACTCGCACAGGACCCTTTTTGTACGCAGCTTAGATTGGCAACGCATTGATGTGAACGGCACTAATGGAAAACTATGTTATTTAAGTGACTTGCGAATTTTAGGCCATCGCAACGGCTCAAATTCGCAGCAGTGTGAACCGGCCCTTAAAGCGGAGTTCCACCCAAAAATGGAACTTCCGCTTTAAGTACTCCTCGCCCCCTGACATGATACAATTGGCATGTCATTTTTTGGGGGGAAGCTGGGTACCTGGTTTGGAGTGGGACTTCCTGTCTCACTTCCTCCTTCCAGGCTTCTAACCTCATAGGCGATTGCTAGGTGGCCCCTCCCTCCTGGTAATGTTCTGAGACACGCGACGGGTCCCAGAACATTGCCTGGTTGTTGACAGAGCGCGGCTCGCGCCCAGCTGTGAAGCCGCAAACTGTCACAGCCGTGCGCCCACGCTCACAATGTCGGCGGTGGAGAGGGGGAGAGGAGCGAGGCTTCGGGCGGCCTCATCGCTGGACCGTGGGACAGGTGAGTGTCTGTTTATTAAAAGTCAGCAGCTATACTTTTTGTAGCTGCTTACTTTTAATAAACTAAAAAAACAGTGGAACTCTGCTTTAAGACTAAGTTCACACTACTGCGATGCGATGAACTGCAAATTTGATCCATTTTTTTTTTTTTTGTCCTGTGCGAGTTTGCCTTGCGTTTTTGAGGTGGCCAGGTGTGAATTTACAGCGAATTTCTGGAGGCAGACAGTGAACAATTCGCAGAGATGTGAACTGTGTGCTGCGAGTTTTCTACAAGTTCAATTGAAGCCTATGAAGACAAGATTCGCACTGCACCATTGGAATTTGCATTGCACCCGCAGTCAACACGCACAGGAACCTTTTTTTTTTTTTCCTCTTTCTCTCATCAAATTTGCAATGCATAGATGTGAACTAACTCCATGGAATACTATGCTTTTTACATGACCTGCGAATCTGTGTACTCCTAAATGCATCAAACCCGCTGTAAATTTGCATCAGTGTGAACCCAGGCTGAGACCTTTCACACTGAGCCGGTTTCGAGCTAAAAATAGCGCCTGAAAACTGATTCCTTTCATTTCAATGGATGCTTTTACACTGGGGCGGTGTGGTGAAAAAAGTCCTGCAAACAGCATCTGTGGAGCGCCTCAAAAATGCCCCTGTCCATTGATATGTATGGGAAGCGCCACAAAATGTGTGTTTTTTTTTTTTTGTCACGTGACCTAAAAAAAAAAGCTCACCGCAAGAAGGTTATTTTACCTTCATGCATAGAATGCATGAAGGTGAAAAAGTTTGAGACTTTAGAACCATTTTATTGGAGGAACGTAATACTTTCTCCTATACAGTATGTGCTGTTGGTATCCTCCATTCATAGAACAATAGATAAAAAAAGACACGGTATCGGATCTCTGTATGCTCATGTGCGAGATTTGACAATGCGTCTTTGGGGCACTGGCTGCAAGAGCCAGAAAGTGATAGCGAGCTCTCTGGGAAATAAAGATGGTGGTTCAGGCCCTGGAGTTGGACAATGCTGGATCTGCTGGGCTTGTAAATATATTATTGCAGTATAACAAAGCACAAAAGGCAGGACTGAAAAATTCCTTGGGAGAATAAAGTTGCTCTTTATAGCAGTAATAAACCTAATAGTCTAATAGTAAACATTTAATATATTACAGCTTACCAATTCTTAGATATGGTGGCAGCAATAGTTTTGTTTTTTTTTTTGTTTTTTTAGGCTTTCTTTTATTTTTACCTTGTGATCTGGCCAGTAAATCTATTGTTTTTCAATATACAATTTTGCCACTAATGAGTACTTACAATGATCAGATTTTATTTATATAAAACCTTTATTCCCAAAGAAAATAAAAACAAACTGTTGCTGTAACTGCAGTGTGAGCTGAAGTTTAAATTTGTTAGGGTATCTAAATGCTGCTGTCCGAAGTTGCCCTCTGTGCTCCTTCATCCAGAGTGGAAGCACTGTAATAAAGGGGGTATGTTACTGGCCAGATCACCAGGGGGAAAAAAAGCCTAAAAAAGAAAACTGATTCAGCCACCACATCTAAGAAATGGAAAGCTGCAATATATAATTTATTTTTATTTTTTTGGGTTTAATACCTGATGATTTTACCATCAAGGTCCTCGTTCAGTTACTTATTGTTGGGTGACAACTGTCTCACAGTTGTGTTCCTGAGTTGTCCTCCTGTCACATGTGCCACTGAGCCTGGTTCACACTGTGAACCACGTGTGAGAATCGCACTGCATCCCTGTGCAAATCACATACGATTTTGTGCAGTGCGATTTGAGCCCATAGGTTTTGGATGGCCCAAATTGCTCTGCATCTGAAAGGTGCGGGCAGATTTTTTTATTTGCACTGGACTCCAATTGTATGGATGTTTATACTCATGGGATTAGGTTCAAGCAAACGCACTGCATTTGCGACCTGCTTTTGAGGTGTCAACTTTCCATTGACACCCGCAGTAGACAGCATCAGTGTGAACCAGGGCTGATGGGGAATTCATGGAGGAAAGTTATGCCTCCTGGTATGTGATATTGATATCTTGGGAAGCATAACTATCCTCCACTGGTACCAGATCTCTGTATGTGCATATGCAAGATTTAGCAATGCATCTTTGGGGCACTGGCTGTAAGGCTCCTTTCACACCTAGGCAATTTGAATTGGTGAGATTCTGCCTGCGATACAAAATTTCGGTAAAACGCATGACTCGTTTGTGATGCCATTACTTCTTAAGGGCCCCCTAATTGCAGTGTGATTTTGCTGCAATAATTGCATGACAAATCACGCTGCAAAACTTACAACACACAAAGCTTGTCTCCCAAAAAAGGAGCAGGAGCTTCTTTTGGGTGACGGAATCGCGATTTGCACCATTAGGAAGTAGTGGTATCGCAAACACGCCCTGCGAGATTCCTCTTTCGATTCAAATTGCTTAGTTGTGAATGGAGCCTTAGAGCCAGGAAGAGATAGCTAGCGTTGGTGTTGTCATTACCCGGATGCCAGTCCTGGGTAATGTGCAGCCTATGCTGGAGCAAGGCATAAAAAAAGAAAAAGATTACCGCTCTAACACAAAAACATGTACCACAGGAAAAAAGCTGCAGCTCTAAATTTGTGAGATATGCACAAATAGATAAATAATAAATAAACATGAACCGCGCTATAAACAGGTGAAATGATATAAAATAATATAAAGATAGATCCCTGAAGGACCCACATATGTGTCAGAAATAAACACTGAAAACAACCTAAGTGATTATGGAAAAAAATTAAACAATAAAAAGTCCCAGCAGTGAAATAAAGTCAGAATGTAAAATCCCAATTATATCCAATAGGAGTGCAATAAGGCTAAACAATTCTTCAGATGACACCATGTGAAAAATCCACCACCAGCTAAATTGAATGCTTACCAAAGGCAAGCTGTAAATCAGCTTGTAAGTAAACCAGGTGCCCGGTCAGTAATAGTGTCCTAATACGACCTCACAGTGTGGAGAAAGGCAGAACAGGATGGCTCCATCCGGTGGATAAATGGGCAATCAACCGGGAAGGACCCAAAAAAATAGATGGCTCTCCATAGTGCAAATCAGTAGGTATTGAGAATTTATTAGAATAAAGGTTACACTTGCGTAAAAAACTGAAATGGAAGAGATCAGCAGTGCTTGGATGCAAAACAGAACAAAAATGTTGAAACAGTATCTTTATGGAAAAAATGGCAATTGTTTAATACACAGTGCTCTAGCAAAGTAAATGTTATTCAATTAGGTTTTAGATCTGTTTTAAAGCCATTTCAAATTAGCAATCTTTGTACAGTAAGGAGCAGAACATTCCAGTTCGGAGGCAAAAAAATTTGACTGCTGTAGCAAGTAGAGCAGATGGTGCCAGTTGTCAGAAATCTAGAACATCAAATCTCTCCAACACATCATTCGCTCAAAACAAAGCCATTGTATACGGTGTAAGCGACATTTTAGAGCACTAAGCCCCTTCGTTGGGCAAACAGTGACAATTTCATTACAAACCAGGGTTCAATATATACATTGCAGACAAATCAGAGAGGATCCTTCCCATACTGTCTGCCTGAAGAAGGAGCTTAGTTTATTTATTACATATACTTATATAGCGCTATCAATTTACGCAGCACTTTTCATATATATTATACATTTTACATCAGTCCCTGCCCTCAGAGCTTACAATCCAAGGTCCCTAACTCACATTCATATATACTAGGGTCAATTTAGACAGAAGCCAATTAACCTACCAGCATGTCTTTGGAGTGTGGGAGGAAACCGGAGTACCTGGAGGAAATCCATGCAGGCACAGAGAGAACATGCAAACTCCAGGCAGGTAGTGCTCTGGTTGGGATTCGAACCAACAACCCTGGTGCTGCCAGGCAGAAAAAGTGCTACCCACTTTGTGCTTTCGAAGCTTCACTTACACTGTAACCATAAACGGCTGTTTTGTGCTGGTGAGATTCCATGTTCTACATTAGCAAGTTTGTTGGCAGAAGCACACCAGTGGGGAGAGAGTAGCTATGAAGCAACACTTTGTTGGTGCAGCCAAAGAGCTGTCAGCACTGTTAGGAACAGGTGAGTGTGCTCTCTCTCTGCTGCGCTCTTGAGGACATGTCATACTTGTGCTCTATTAATGAATGCAATACATGGCAGAGAAACCTTTTCCCGTGTCACTTCTGATAGGCAAGGCTTCATTATCCCATTGGTGACAAAGATTCTGCAGCTTTTTCATCAGTGAGGGAGCAATGCCTTGCTCATCCTGCCAGCAAGGCAGAAAGACTGTGGAAACAAGTGTTTCTCGGTTTTCCAATAGTCCTGTTTGACAGATGTTGATCGTTTGATTGACTTCTGTTGAGCAGGGACAACCATAGATGGATCAAAATTCAGCTGGTCCCAGCGGAATTTACATCTATGGGCAGCTTATGTTGATAAACTTGAGAATAAAACTTTTGAGTAGTTGTATAATTGGTTTTTCTGTCAGTAAATTTCTGCTACTACTACTAGTTTTACTGCTTTTTTTTTTCTCTTGCACTGAAAATGTGACTTATTATTTTTGTTTTTTTAATATTAGGGTATTCTGCAAGGGGAGACTTCATTACATCCTATTTTGCAAGTCATTGTGAGTATTCCAGTATTTGAACATTTTTACCTATCATCATAAAGTTTAGATCCGGGCAAACAGCTGGTCACATAGTTGAAATACATCTGACCTGTATAGTTGCCAAATGTTATGTAGTAATGTCCAGATTGTTTTGTGATGCAGACTGCCCTGCTGCTCAGTATAGTTATGTCAATCATGTCCAGTAATGTTACATGGAACAGCTTAGTCATGGACCAACCCCCAACTGCTGGTTGGATAATGAAGGAAAAACACTCAAAATCAGTAAGATCATGGGGATGCATGTGGGGGGAGGGTTGCATTGGTGGAGCAGACGTGCATGTTGGGAGGGTTGCAGTGGTGGAGCAGACATGCATGTGGGAGTGACTGTTTTGGGATTAATTTGAGACTGAAAGTGTGTAGACATTGATGCTGCTCTTAATGGCCAGGCATTGGGGCTTGTTTTAAAGTTGATGTCGCAGAAACTGGGGCTGCTCTTAAAGTGATTGTAAACCCTCAGGTTTTTTTTTTTTTTTTTTTAAACAAACATATCATACTTGCCTCCACTGCACAGTTTGTTTTGCAGTGTGGCCCCAATCCTACTCTTCTGGGGTCCCCCAACGGCGCTCGTGGCTCCTCTTTCGCATCGGTTCGAAGCGTCCTCCCAGGGAGTTACCTTGCGGGCATGCTCCCGAGTCCAGCATTTGTGCCCATAGACACAGAATTCTGGATTCTGCCTGCCCCCGTCATTGGATTTGATTGACAGCAGAGGGAGCCAATGGCTGCGCTGCTATCAATCTATCCAATCAAGAGCCGAGAACCCTGGGCAGAGAGGTACAGCGCGTCTCCGCCAAGGGAACAAACCTTAAAGTGGAGTTCCACCCAAAAGTGGAACTTCCACTCATCAGATTCCCCCCCCCCCCCCTCCGGTGACACAGTTGGCACCTTTCAGGGGGGAGGGGAGTACAGATACCTGTATATTACAGGTATCTGTACTCACTTCCGGCATAGTTAGCCGCAGAATCTGCGGTTATTTACACCACTTCCTGCTCCCTCCCTGCTGGGAAACACACGGGTCCCAGAGGCAGCAGGGACCATCCGTATTGCGCTGCGTGACTCGCGCATGCGCAGTAGGGAACCGGGAAGTGTAGCCGCACGGCTTCACTTCCTGATTCCCTTACCGAAGATGGAGGCGGCAGCACCCGAGGACGGAGAGACGGTTCCGCCTCGGGTGCCGACATCGCGGGCGCCCTGGACAGGTAAGTGTCCATGTTTTAAAAGTCGGCAGCTGCAGTATTTGTAGCTGCTGAGTTTAAAAAAAAAAAATTTTCGGCGGCGCTCCGCTTTAATGCTTAACCCCTTTAAGTATACACCAGTTTTGTGTTTGTCAGTTAATATAATTTAACTTGCCATTAACTGTACAACTCTGAGTGCAAACATTGTAAACTGGCTAAGGCACCCTATTGTTCACTGACATGCTGGTTGTGTAATGCTTGTAAAAATTCCATTTAAAGTGTAACTAAAGCCAAACATTTTTATTTTGGATAGGGTAAGAGGGTTATTACCCTTGTCAGGTGTTTTTGTTTTGCCATCTGTGTCCAATAGGAGCGTTTTCTCTTCACTTCTGTGAAAAACCCAAAACATTTTTTTTTAATTAAGACTTGTACCTTGTGGAGTATAGGATGTCATTTCATCTGTGCCCAGTCTTGCCACGAAGAGTTAATTCATTTCTGAGCAATCCTCTTATCTTTTTAGGTGTCTGTTTCTTACCCCTTGCTGTGACTGACAGGTGACTTCCTTATCTCATGCACAAGCATGTGAGAGACATTCTATGTACTTCACATCCCCCCTCCTTTATTCTCCAGCTCTCCCAGGATTGGCTGCGCCACACCTCAGCATGCTTGAGCATGCTGAAGTCATGTGGTGCCTTTCCTGGCTTTTGACTGGATGTTTCTCATCAGGGGGTGTGAGCCACAGATCAGTGTGTGAGGAGTTAATGCATGCATAGTACAGTCATCTCACAGGACCCCAGCAGAACACAGACAACTGATCTGATTTAAGGGGGGATGTATCTAGTCAGAGCTGGGCAGAGTAGAAGCTCCAGTGATTTGATTATTGTTATGGTGCAGTGTGTGTGTCTGAGGTCACCTGATCAGTTGCAGTATTAAATTTGATCACCAGGATGTGGTATGTGGGGGAGGGGTGGATGTCTCACTTTTCATAGACTACACCCAGTAAGGCTGAGTGGGCTCAAAGCTTGCAGCCTGACTGCTCCCACCAAGTCTCTACCCGGGTCCCCTGACTGCTCCCACCAAGTCTCTACCCGGGTCCCCTGACTGCTCCCACCAAGTCTCTACCCGGGTCCCCTGACTGCTCCCACCAAGTCTCTGCCCGGCTTAAATTGTGTAGCAGTACCCCCGTAGGGGCTGCTGAGTATAATGGTCCGTCTGTCACCCTGCCCAGCCAGGCACACACTTTTTCACTACCCGGAGACAAAGCAGTCCTTGCATTTTGGTTTTGTTTGTTTATTGAGGGGATATTAACTACTTCAGCCCTGGAAGAATTTACCCCCTTCCTGACTAGAGCACTTTTTGCGATTCAGCACTGCGTTGCTTTAACTGACAATTGCGCGGTCGTGCGATGTTGTACCCAAACAAAATTGACGTCCTT
This sequence comes from Aquarana catesbeiana, assembly GCF_042186555.1. NCBI lineage: Eukaryota > Metazoa > Chordata > Amphibia > Anura > Ranidae > Aquarana > Aquarana catesbeiana. Next base: position 664,820,034 of record NC_133325.1, on the reverse strand, counting down.
TTTGTGCTATAAACAAAAAGAGCGTCAATTTAAAAAAAAAAAAAAAAAAAAAGCATTATTTTTTTACTTTTTGCTATAATATCCCCTAAAAATATATAAAAAAAAATATTTTTTTCCTCAGTTTAGGCCGATGTGTATTCTTCTACATATTTTTGGTAAAAAAAAATTGCAATAAGCGTATATTGATTGGTTTACGCAAAAGTTAGTGTCTGCAAAATAGGGGATAGATTTATAGCATTTTTATTTAATTTTTTTTTTTTTTTACTAGTAATGGTGGCGATCTGCGATTTTTTTTTTTTTTTTTTTTTTATCGTGACTGCGACATTATGGCGGACACATCGGACAATTTTGACACATTGGAACTATTGCCATTAATACAACGATCAGTGCGATTAAAAATGCATTGATTACTGTAGAAATGTTACTGGCAGTGAAGGGGTTAACTGTGTTCCCTGTGAGGTGATTCTAACTGAAGGGGGAGGGACTAACTAGGGAAAGTGACGGATCATGGTTCCTAGCTAATAAGAACACACAATTTGTCACTCCTGTCAGAACAGGGAAGTGTGTATTTACACACACTCATCCCTGTTCTGTGTCTCCTGGTCACGATCGCTCGTGGCTGGCGGTCATCGCGACTGGCGGCCACGAGCTATCCGGACCCCGCAAGCCAACGTACAGTTACGTGGTTTCGCGCAGGGGGACCAACCTGCCGCAGACTTTATAAATCCTCTTTCGGGGTGGATTTGACTTAAATCACTAGTAAAAAGGCTTGATTTAAATCGACTCTATTTTAGACCAAATTTTTTAACCAGTTCAGCCACGGAAAATTTGGCAGCTCAAGATCAGGCCATTTTTTGCAATACGGCACTGCGTCGCTCTAACTGACAATTGCGGGGCCGTGCAAGGTTGTACCCAAACAAAATTTTCCCACAAATAGAGCTTTCTTTTGGTGGTATTTGATCATGTCTGCTTTTTTTTTTTTTTTTTTTTTGCGCTATAAACAAAAAAAGGACAATTTTGAAAATAAAACAAAATATTGTGCTTTTTGCTATAATAAAAATCCCCTTTATTTTTTTAAAAAGCACATTTTTTCCTCAGTTTAGGCCCATATGTATTCTTCTACATATTTGTGGTAATAAAAATCGCAATAGGCTTATATTGGTTTGCGCAAAAGTTAGTGTCTACAAAATAGGGGATAAATTTTATGGCATTTTTTATTTGTTTTACTAGTAATGGCGGTGATCTGCGATTATTTATTTTTATATATATATATATATATATATATATATATATATATATATATATATATATATATATATATATATTTTTTTTTTTTTTTATCAGGACTGCGACATTATGGCAGACAGATCGGACACTTTTGACACATTTTTTGGGACCATTGGCATTTATACAGCAATCAGTACTATAAAAATGCACTGATTACTGTGTAAATGTCACTGACAGGGAAGGGGTTAACAATAGGGGGCGATCAAGGGGTTAACTGTGTTATCTAGGGAATGATTCTAACTCTGGGGGGGGATGGAACTGCCTGGGTGAGGAGAGCGATTCATTGTTCATACTTGGTATGAACAGATCGCTCTCCTCACCCCTGACAGCACGAAGATCTGTCTGTTTACATTGACAGATCTCCGTTCTGTCTCTTTGTGGAGTGATCGCGGGTGCCCGGTGGTTATCGCGACCGCCGGGCACCCGCATCAGCTCAGGCGTGCCACATAGTGGTCAAAAGACAAACCAACTTAGTTACATCAGTTCGCCCAGGGGAGCCAACCAGTACAACTGCGGCGGCTGGTCGGGAAGGGGTTAAAGAGCAACTGTCATCTCTGTCCCGCAGCTCCTCTTCTGACCCGTTGTTGGTTCACTGACACTCTTATTCACTTTAATTGGACAGCTGGTGATGCGGCAGTGACACAACAAGGTGAGGGACGTGGTGGCAGCAGGTGAGTGGATGCCCGTGTAGCGTCACATGTGACGACCCATCACATTTGGTTACCCGCTGGACTGCACGACGCCGCCATATGTGTTCCAACAATGTGGCGATCTGCGCTTGCACAGAATTTTGTGGCCACACCCCTGAGTCCATGTTTAAGCCCCACCATCCAAGTGGACATAGTTAGATTATAATTATGCCGAGGGAAGCGAGGCCGTGCCCGAAGCGTGGCGAGCGGCCCTGTGGCAAAGTGGTCTTACAACAGTGTTGGAACGCGTATGGCATTGGTGCACATGCGTACTCCAGCGGGTAGCAAAATGTGATGGGTAGCCGAATGTAACGTGACACCCTCTAACGGGTGCTGCCATGATGGATCTGAAATGACAGGTGCCCTTTAAAATGGAAGGACTTATTCTTGCTGGTAGTTAGAATCTTTAATATTTGCAAACAAAATGAAGGTTTCCTGTTTAGAATAATAAGCTGTTAGAAGGTTAGTAAAACAGCGATATCAGAACCGATTCAATCATATAGTTTGTAGTGTACATAGATTTGCAAAACGGTGGGATAAAAGAATATTCCTGAACTTTGTTTAACTCATGGTTACTTTTGAAATTGTGTGAATGCATCAATGCAGTGCATGTTATCTCATCTTGCAGAGCTTGGATTAATTGAATGAGTTTACCAAAAATTAAAAAATTGTAGAATATACAGCCTCATGCTACATAACTAAGCTCCATGCTGAATAAACAAAATTATTATTGTACCTTGAATAGAAAACTATCTTTAGCTTTAACCACTTAAGGACCGAGCCTCTTTTTGAGATTTGTTTACAAGTTAAAAACTTTTTTTTTGCTAGAAAATTACTTAGAACCCCCAAACATTATACTTTTTTTTTTTTTTCTAACACCCTAGAGAATAAAATGGCGGTTGTTGCAATACTTTCAGCGGTCTTACAAGCGCACTTTTTTAATTAAAAAAAATAAGATAACCGTAAAGTTAGCCCAATTTTTTTTAATATTGTGAAAGATAATATTACGCCGAGTAAATGGATACCCAATGCTCACGCTTCAAAATTGCGCTCGCTTGTGGAAATGGCAACAAACTTTCTCCAAGCGTCTTCCAGGACAGCCCATGAGACCTTGGGCTCCTCCTACCAGGACAGGAAACACGTCACCCCCACCAGATAAAAGGGCGGTCCTCCAGGCCCATGTCAGTTATTTGTGTTTCCTCCGGACGGGGGGTAACATGTTCATGGAACCTGCTCCCATAGGCCTTATAAGCAGGGGCTTTGTATGGCCTTTTTTCTGGGGCATATCACTTACCTCTTCCTCTGCCAGAAGCAGCACACCGCTGGGGAGGTTGGCTGTGTTGCTGTTCTCTGTCCTCAGTGCCTGGAGAGGGCCAGGACCGGTGTGAGGTCGTGCCCCTAGCGCAGTGCATTGCACTCTAGCTCAGCTGAGCTTCGGTTGTCCTTCCCTGCTGACAGCCTGGCTGATCTGAGCAAGGAATGGAGGAAGCCGCAGCGTTCGAGGGGGCGGAGCTATTGCGCTCCAAGCTGGCCCACAGGAAGTGCCTGGAGAGGGTTACTTCCGGGGCATATGACATCATCATCGGGCGCCGGAGACGAGGTTCCAGTCTTCATAAACAGCGCGAACAGAGAACGCTGGCTGCTGGTGTTTCTTGGTGTTAAGCAGCCAGGCTGTGGATGACCAAGAGGGGCAGAATGGATCCTCCTGCAGTACCTGCACAGGCAGCGGATGCAGTTCCCAACACCAGCACCTCACAGGTAAGCCTGGGGTGTTCTGTCACCACCTTACTATCCCTGTGAGTGTTCCCTCCCCCTCCCCCCTCTGTAGTAGTGGGTGTAAGGGGACACCTTTCCTCCCTCCTGCACGTGGTGTTACGGAGTGATTGTGTGGCTTTAATTACATTGTGGGTCATTTATTTTGTCTTGCAGACCAAGACTCAGGACAAGGCCCAAGCGCAGCCACTTAAAAGGAAATGTGCGGGGGGCGTGTCCTGGACATGGAGGAGTGAGGACGTGCTTTGCCTCAGCTCCGCTACACCGCAGCACAATATCAGCTTTACATAGGGGGATACTCACTTTTACAAGATCCCCCCATGTCACAACGATCTCGGCAGAGCTCCCAACCGACCAAGACCGACAGATCGCGGCAGGGACAGCTAGATTTATACTTTTCCGGGACCCGAGGACCAGGCCCGGAAGCCTCCAAGATGGCGCCGACCGGGAAGGCCCAGAAAGCTACAAAATCCTCTCAGCCAGCAACGACCACAACCCGAACCCTGAAAGGGACAGCCTCAGCTTCAGCAACATCTCCGGTGCCATCCCCAGGGTCGGTGAGTGATTCAGCCCCCTGTGCCTCCCCTGCCTCTTTAGATGGCCGCTCTGAACTATCTGACTACCTCTGTGAAGAGGATATCAAGCGCCATATTATGTCTTTACCCACTAAGGAGGACCTTGAACGTTTTACAAGCAGGGTAGAGAAAGCTTTCACAGAGGACATTGCCCAACTAAAAGCTGATACTTCCCACCTGGGTAACAGGGTAGAAGCATTAGAAGAGAAGCTAGAGGAAGTTCTCCCCACTATTGCCCTACTGCAATCTAAATGTCAGCAGCAAGACCAGCAGATTGAAACCCTATTATGTCAGCTGGATGATGCAGAAAATCGCAGCAGAAGAGCGAACATTAGGATTCGGGGTCTCCCAGAAGCCACAGCCCCAAGGGATATTATCCCCACGCTGACAGATATATTCAGAGACATATTGGGCCTTCCGGCCACGGCTCCGATAGAAATCGACCGAGCTCACAGGGCACTAAGACCCCCCTCCCAAGAAGTGGACAACCCCAGAGATGTAATTTGCAAACTCCACAAATTCACTTTAAAAGACAGCATCATGCAAAAAATGCGCAACAAGCCCTACTATGATTTCGATGGTGCACGTTTATTCTTTTATCAGGACATATCTAGACGCACCCTCATGCAGCGCAGAGCCCTGAAGCCCCTCTTGACGGCGATCCAAGATGCTGGCCTTCCTTACCGCTGGGGGTTCCCCTTTTTTCTGCAGGCGACTAAAGATGGAAGACAAGTCACACTCCGCAACAAAGATGATCTCCCTCAGTTCCTGTCCTCTCTGGGCCTGGACGCTGTGGACTTTCCGGATTGGAGAATTTCATCTGGCGTTCCTGGGATCCAGGTCCCCACACCATGGTCAACTACTACCCGTAGGAACCGCAGAAGGGACAGACAGCTTCAACATCAGGATACCCTCCATGGCTCCTCAATTACCCGTGACTGAGGGGATAGTCCCTCTGGACTCTTACAGTGGTCATAGACTTCCCCAGTAGTTAAGAAAAGGCCCCCCCGCTTTTCTCTCCTGCAGAGATTAGACCCCCCGATCTCAGCCTTAACGCTTTTAGCTGGTGTCCAGTTGGCTGTGATTGCAGATCACTCAAGAGTCATGACTAGTAGTAAATAATAATTTTTTCTCACATACGTATTCTCTGATGTTCTGGTACTGGGTGGGAAAATGTGAACTCCAAAATTTAATTTAACGCAGTAGTTTATCCCCACCTCCAACCCCAAACACCTTTTAAGACGCGGTGTGTGGAGACGGGGCCCCGCTCTCCACCCTGTGTTTAGGCCCACGTTCCCCCACGTAGGCCACCCTATATTGGGTACAGTCCCTAGTTGGGGCAATAGGTAAGGTCTGAGGCCCCCTTCTTTCTGAGGGGGACCTCCCACCTATAGATGTTCTATTTACAGACTTTGAGAATGTCTTGTCGTATTGTTTACGTTATTTTAACAGTTTGTTTTCTCTGTTCATTTTTCCATTCACTTTCCTCCCCCCCTCCGTTCTGTTCCCCTCTCTTCTTCCTTTCTAGGAGCAACCAAAGACTTCGGATGCTGCGCCGGGCGAGTGAGTCCATCCGACATCCTCCCTACCACTTATTCAGATATGTCTACCATTAAGGTAATATCATACAATATAAGAGGCCTATGCTCCCCGGGGAAAAGAAACAAACTTTGGTGGGAACTTAAGAAATTAAAAGCGCACGTGGTTTTCATACAGGAAACCCACTTTACTCATCTCTCCCTGCCTAGATTACCTACCCATTTATTTAGCCAATGGTTCCATAGCACCTCCCCCACAGCTAAATCTAAAGGCACCACGATTGCTATTCACAGGAATTGCCCCTTTCAGCTCTCGGACAGCAAAATAGACCCACTAGGCCGTTATGTATTTTTGAAAGGAACCATAGCGGGACGGAAATATACCTTCGCCTCGTTATATGCGCCCAATTCCAATCAAATTACTTTCATAGACAGCACTCTAGACCTACTAGCAGACTTTAAAGAAGGCTATGTTATTTTGGGAGGGGACTTCAATGTTAGCCCGGACCCCCTGTTAGATACCTCCAGCTCTAGACACTCACACTCTTATGCTTTCCTAAAACACTTCCGAAAGTCATTACAGTCCAACTTGCTGCTTGATAGCTGGAGGGTCCTTCATCCAAAGGAGAGAGACTTCAGCTATCACTCGGCAGTACATGATGTATACACCCGCATAGACCACGTCTATGTGGACCGCCCAACACTAGAGTTCATGCAGTCCGCGTTTATTGGGAACATCACTCTATCTGATCACGCACCAGTGGGGGTGACCTTAACACTCCCTTCAGGTTCCCGAGGAGCCTGGACGTGGAGGCTGAATGAAAATTTGTTGGACGATACAGTGGCAGTAGCCAAGGTATCTGAGACCATCTCAAATTATTTTAACGAAAATATGACGGACGATATCAGCATGGGCGTAGTGTGGGAGGGCCACAAGGCAGTGGTCAGAGGAGAGATAATATCTCAAGGGGCTAGACTTAAAAAGATACGTCAGGCAGACTTTGACAGAGTGTTGGCTGCCCTACAAGACGCGGAACTCAAACATAAACGAAATGGAGGCCCTGAGGCATTGCAGAGGCTAACTGAGTTAAGAGATTTGTTTTTGCGCCTGCTTGATCGGCAGACTCGTAGGCAAGCCAGACGTGTATCACACAAATATTACGAACACAGCAACAAATGTGGTCGTATGCTTGCTAGAGCCATTCGTAAGAAGCACGCGCAGACCTACATACAAAAATTATGTTCCCCTTCAGGGGAGGTATCTGCTCGGTCCTCCAAAATTGCCTCAGGGTTTCAAGATTACTACACATACCTATACAATTTACATCCTGACATCCCCCTAGAAACACAGCAATCTAAGTCCACAGCCATACGAGACTACTTGGCTGCTGCTGGCGCTCCAACTTTAAGAGCAGACCAATGCGCTGACCTTGAACTTCCGATCTCCCCTGGGGAGATTGAACTGATAGTGAAGTCCCTCCCTACAGGTAAGAGCCCGGGACCGGACGGTTATTCGGGATTGTACTACAAAACCTTCCTACCCCTCCTTAAACCCCACATGTGCGCCTACTTTAATTCCATAGCGGAAGGGGCCCCCATGCCTTCTGAGGCACTCCTGGCTCACATCACAGTGTTGCCAAAAGACGGTAAAGACCCGACGCTCCCCCAAAGCTACCGCCCGATCTCCCTCCTTAACGTGGACGTTAAGATACTAGCCAAGATTTTAGCGAATAGGATCGGGAATCTCCTGCCCAATATCATCCACCCCGACCAAACTGGGTTTATTAGGGGGAGGGAGGCGAGAGACAACTCCATTAGGGCCATACAACTCATCCACTGGGCCCGATCAAACCCTGACTCCAAACCTTACATCATTCTCTCCACAGACGCTGAAAAGGCCTTCGACCGGGTCAACTGGTCGTACCTCAAAGCGGTGTTGGAGACACTAGGGCTTAAAACACGCATGTTGACCTCTATCCTGGCGCTTTACTCTACTCCCTGTGCACAGGTCAAGGTGAATGGAGTGCTCTCCTCTAGATTCCCGATTAGGAATGGCACAAGACAAGGGTGCCCCCTGTCCCCCCTTCTCTTCGCTCTAGTCCTTGAACCATTACTATGCACGGTCAGGGCGAATGCAGACATAAGGGGTCTACGAGTAGGAAAAACTGAACACAAACTATCCTCCTACGCTGATGATGTGTTGTTCCACCTCTCAGAACCCTTGTTATCATTGCCAGTCCTGATGAAAGAACTGGAATTATTTGGATCACTCTCAAATTTCAAAATTAATTACTCCAAATCTGAAATTTTACCTATTCTCCTAACCCCTGCACTGATGAGTAACCTACAAGCCTCCTTTCCCTTCACCTGGGCTAAATCCTCCATCCGATACTTAGGGATTCAATTGTCAGACAGCTTTGATTCCTTGTATGATGCAAATTTCCCCCCCCTACTTCACTCAATTAAAAAAGACCTCTCCCTTTGGACCAAGACTGCGTTCACTTGGATAGGCCGTATTAACATCATAAAAATGAATGTTCTACCCCGTATACTCTTCTTTCTTCAAATGATACCAATTCCACTGCCTACCAAATTCTTTTCCCAGATTAATAACATCATAACGGGATTTGTGTGGAATGCACGTAACCCTAGAATAGCCATGAAGACATTAAAACACCCAAAACTAGCAGGTGGCCTTGGGATCCCAGACATATTGAAATATCACAAAGCAATTGCTCTTCAGAGGATCCTCAACTGGCGCTTCCACACCCAATCCAAAATTTGGGTCTCTCTTGAGAAATGGCTAGCTGGTAGGAATCTGGCTTTCGCTCCCTGGCTACCAAATGAATACCGTGGGCTCTCAGACTCAACTTCCCCACTGACGAGACACACTCTCGCTACTTGGGACAAACTAAACTCGATCTTAAACCTATCACCGCCCATGTCCCCACTAGCCCCATTAGGGGGATTTCTTTGGTTCTTGCCAGGTGAGCAAATGGCCTTTTTCGCCCCTTGGGTGGTTGATGGTAATGCCAGCTGTTGGAAACTGATGAGCAACGGTAAGCTGATGAGTTTCGAATCCCTACAAAGTAGACACAGGGGATCCAATATAAATTTTTGGCGCTACAGACAGCTCCACCATTTTTTCGAAACTCACGGACAATCCATAAGAGATATTTCCACTCTTACTCCTTTCGAGCAACTTTTTATAGAGGAGGACCCGATCCCACATTTAATATCGGAAATGTATCGCTTATTAAACAGTGCTAATGACAATCTCAGACCGACCTACATACGGACTTGGGAGAGAGACTTACAACTAGACTTCTCCACATCCCAACTAACACACCTATATCAGCTCACCCACTCAAGCTCTATTGAATCCAGAACCCAAGAAACAAATTACAAGCTCCTGTCGCGCTGGTACAGAGTACCAACCGATTTAGCTCGTATCTACCCCTCGGTATCAGACCAGTGCTGGAGGGGATGTGGACAGAGAGGCACGCTCCTCCACATTTGGTGGGAATGTCCTCTGATACAGCCATACTGGGCAGATGTCAAATCCCTAATAAAAGAAATTCTAGACTTGGATCTTCCTTTGAACCCAGTCTACTTCCTCCTGCATGTCCCTCAGATGCCGATTAGTAGATACAGAAAATGCATACTACCACACCTCTTAAACGCAGCTCGACGCCTCCTTCCAATATATTGGAAACAATCCAGGGTACCTTCTAGAGAAGACTGGATTAAAAAAGTCAATGATATTAGAGAAGCTGAACACTGGATAGCTTCCTGTAAAGGAAAATTGGAACACTTTGAGGCCACATGGGGACCTTGGAGAGACTTTATGTTCGACCCGAATCTCATACCCTCAAGCCTAGATCTGGCCCTGCTGGAATTAGCAGAACCAACTCTAAGATCCCGCCTGGGCAACAGTAACAGAGCCCACTGTTAGACATTTTTCATAGACTCCCTCCAGGATGATAACCAACCGGTGGCAGAACTCGCCTGGCGCAGATCTACAAGATCTTCTCAGACTCTGAGGTAAGCTCCACACCACTCCCCCCCCCCCCCCCCCTTCTTACCCTTTCCCCACCTCCCCATCCTCTCACACTTGTTCCCCCTCTGACTCTAACTACTTCTTATTCTTCTCTACCTTCTAATTTTACTTCTTAGACTGCATACCAGTTGCCAATTAACAGGCTGCGGTCATAAGATACAGATGTTGCACTACCTGGACATGGGCGGCGGCTGACAACAAAAGGGAGCACAGACCCCCCACTGGGAGGTGGACCTTTTTTTCATTGCCCGCCTCTAGTGGGTGGGGGGACGGGAAGGGTGTGCCCCTCCTGGACACGGCGAGACGTATGAGGTTGTTGGAGGTATTTACCCCCCTCGGTTCGAGCCGTTGACGGGGAGGGCTCGTCCACTGGCTCTCCAGATCATTGAGCACTTTGAATGCGGCCAAGGTTGGATTAACCAACACGACGCCACATGTTCATCCTGATTCAGGATGGGTATTGTAGATTACAGACAAGGCCGCCGCCGCAGGTCCGAAATTCTTATTTGCACTAGCAGATGTATGGACAAATTATATGTGTGTTCTACCCTGCTTTTCTAAAATGTGTGTATTTTTCTACTAAACGTTGATAAATAAAGATTATATAAAAAAAAAAAAAAAAGGAAATGTGCGGTTTGCGCAAACAAATTGAGCTCCTCATGGAGCAAAGCAGTTTGTCGCACCTGTATAGAAGGCCTAGTAAAGGATGACCCGGTTGCCTCTTGCCAGAAGATGCTTACTTCTGTTAGGGATGAGCTTGCGTCCACCTTCAGTTCCTTTAGAACGCTTATTGACAAGCTCCAGACTCCAGCAGAGAGTCCGTCTTCACTGAAGGCGTCAGTAAGCACTCCGCAGCAGGCAGAGAGTGAAGACTCTGAGGCTGAGGTCAGATCTACCCGTTCTTCTCTGGGAGAATCAGGGTCAGATACAGAGCCCAGAGATAGAGAATCCACTCGAGGCTCAAGATTTAAGTTATCTGTTGAGGATGTAGATGACTTATTAAAGGCTATCTATACTACCCTTGAATTAAAAGAGGAAGAGGTTCAGTTATCCAAACATGATCTTATGTATAAAGGATTACATAAGAGAAAATCAAGAGTGTTTCCAGTTCATAGTTCTTTGGTTGATACTATTAAACTGGAATGGGATAATCCTGAGAGAAAACCATTCTTCTCCAGTAACCTAAAAAGGAGGTTTCCTTTTGATGAGGACACTGCGCAGCCATGGAATAAGAATCCCAAGTTAGACGCACCTCTTTCAAAAGTTTCAAAAAACTCGGACCTGGCGTTTGATGATATGGGTACGCTTAAGGATCCGATGGACAAGAGGGGGGATATCCTTCTCCACAGAGCCTGGGACTCAGCAGTTGGAAACCTGAAACCAGCTTTGGCTTCCACTTGTGTGGCCAGAAATCTGGAGGTTTGGTTGACTCAGATTCAGTCACATCTGTCAGCAGGTACCTCCAGAGAGCAAATTTTAAAGTCTTTTCCTCTCCTATTTCAGGCAGTGGGTTTTTTGGCAGATTCTTCCGCTGAGTCGGTAAGAATGTCAGCCAGGACTTCGGCTCTAGTGAACTTGGCCAGGAGAAGCCTTTGGCTTAAGACCTGGTCAGGGGACTCGGCCTCCAAGTTGCGCCTTTGTGGCCTTCCTTTAACTGGCGATCATTTATTTGGCCCAGGTCTACAGGAGGCACTGGAATGCACGGCTGATAAGAAAAAGGCGTTTCCAGAGAAAAAGAGAGTTCAGACAGCCAGAAAATTTTTTCGTGGCCAAAACAGGCAACAGAGTCCTTGAGAAAAAGACAGCAGGCCGAAAAAGCATTGGACTGGGCACAAAGGCAGAGGCAAAGGGGGAGTGCTATTTAACCCTCCTCAACAGCCCGCCAAGCCGCAGTGACTTGTGTTCCCCGGTGGGAGGGAGATTGAGGGCCTTCATCCCACAGTGGGCAGCAGTCACTCTGAGCCCCTTCGTCCTGGACCTAGTGACCAACGGGTACAGGCTGGAGTTTGTTCACCAACCACCAGAACGTTTGTTGGTCACATTTCCTCCACAAGATTGGGAGAAAGCAAGGGCTCTGGGTCTCCAGATCGGAGACTTATTAGATCAAAAAGTCCTGATTCCTGTTCCTCGATCGGAGCGGGGCAAGGGATTCTATTCCCATGTATTTGTGGTCAGAAAGCCAGCAGGAAAGTTTCGACTTATCCTGAATCTCCGGACCTTAAACAAGTCCATCAGATACAAGCATTTCCGTATGGAGATGGTTTTTACAATCAAAAACCTACTATACCCAAACTGCTTTATGGCCACGTTGGACTTAAGGGATGCTTATCTTCACATCCCTATCCATCCAGCCTTCCAAAAGTTTTTGAGATTGGCAGTGAAGACGGGTACGGGGACCCGACATTTTCAATTTCAGGCCCTCCCCTTCGGTCTTTCCTCAGCCCCACGCATCTTTACGAAGGTGTTGGGGGAAGTGCTGGCTCCTCTAAGATTAAAGGCAATAACGGTTATCCCTTACTTAGACGACCTCCTAATAGTGGCAAAATCATACCAAAGGCTGTTGGAAGATCTCCAGGCTGTACAGGACTTCTTACAGTCCCTAGGCTGGCTAATAAACAAAGAAAAATCGTCCTTGATTCCGGCCCAGAAAGTAACTTATCTGGGTTACGATTTTTGCTCCGTGAACCAAAGAGTTTTTCTTCCTCAGGAGAAGATTACCAAAGTGTTCCAGACTATGTCAACATTGCAGACCAACCAGTCGGTCTCTCTGAGACAGGTGTCGAGGGCAGTGGGTCTTATGACCTCATGTTTTCCCGCAGTACCATGGGCGAGACTCCGTCAGCGTCCGTTACAAAGGTTTCTTTTAAGAAACTGGGACGGGGACGTAAGGTCCCTGGAGTCAAGGATCTGGCTTCCCGACAGTATAAAAAGAAGCCTGTGGTGGTGGAGAGCTGGTCAGCACCTAGCAGGAGGTCTCCCATGGTCCTTTCCCATTTCCCGAAGGATTACCACGGATGCGAGTTCCTGGGGATGGGGGGCCCACCTCAGCAATGCAGTAGCACAAGGAGAGTGGTCCCCAGAGGAGGCAAGGGCCTCATCCAATCAAAGAGAGCTGCTTGCAGTCCAGAGAGCCCTCCAGTCTTTTCAGATGGAGATCAGGGGTCACAACCTCCAAATCCTGTCAGACAATATAGCGACAGTCGCGTATATCAACAAGCAGGAAGACACGAGAAGCTGGAGGCTTCAGTCCATTGCCCAGGAGATCCTTTCATGGGCAGAGGGGAATCTAGCCTCCATTTCTGCTGTACACCTGAAGGGGAAAAACAATTGCCTGGCAGATTATCTCAGCCGTCACAGGATAGACCGAGACAACTGGTCCCTTCATCCCGAAGTCTTTGCAGACCTCACCAAGAGATGGGGTTATCCGGTAGCGGATTTGTTCGCAAATCGAAACAACCGCAAGACTGAGATATTCTTTTCCATGAACCCGGCAGACCAAGCCTTGGGGATCGATGCTCTGGCGAACCCGTGGCCTCCAGGCCTATGTTATGCCTTTCCGCCAATCAGGCTGATTCCAGAAGTCCTCCGGAAGTTTCGGCTGGAAGAGACAGATCTGATTCTAATTGCCCCGTTTTGGCCCAAGAGGCCATGGTTTTCCCTGCTACAGTCTCTGGTTTCAGAGCCTCCGTGGAGTCTTCCGAAAAGGGAAGACCTATTATTGCAGGGTCCAGTATCACACCCTCAGGTGGTTTCCTTAAACTTGACGGCCTGGTATCTGAAGAAAAGATACTGAGCGCCCAAGGGTTCTCTGACAAAGTAGTCAGGACTCTCGTTAATTGCAGGAAGCCAGTTACTAGAGCCATATATTCCAAAGTTTGGAAAAGGTTTAACTCATGGTTATCTGAAAATTATAGATTGACTCATGATATTCCGTCTATTTTGGAATTTTTCCAAGAGGGTGTCGACAAAGGTCCTTCTATTAGTACCTTAAAGGTACAGGCGGCAGCTATTAGTGTGTTCCTCCAGTTTTCTCTCCTGGAAAATCCCACTATAGCCAGATTTTTCAAATCTATCTCTAGGGCCAGACCAGTAGTAGTGAGAAGTTGTCCAACGTGGGATCTGTCCCTAGTACTTCAAACTCTGGTAGAATTTCCGTTTGAACCTCTGGAAAGTATGTCAGTTAAATTACTTACATTAAAAACTGTGTTCCTTATAGCTATTACCTCAGCTCGTAGGGTAAGTGAGTTGCAGGCCCTATCAGTTAGGGAGCCCTTCCTCACGATTTTTGAGGATCGAGTTGTGTTACGAACCGATCCAGGTTTTTTGCCCAAGGTGGCAAGTACATTCCACCGATCTCAAAACATTGTATTGCCAACCTTTTGTAGTTCGCCACAGGGCGACTTAGAAAGAAAATTTAGTTTTCTAGATGTAAGAAGGATTCTCTTGGTCTATCTTGAGGTCACGAAGACCTTTAGGAAAACTGATGCCTTGTTTGTCCTCTTTTCTGGAGTTCACAAGGGGAATAGTGCATCTAAAGCCACATTGGCTAGATGGATAAAGCAAGCCATCTTGGAAGCTTACAAAATTAGGGAGGTCCCTACACCTTTTGTTACTGCGCACTCAACTAGAGCCTTGTCTACGTCTTGGGCTGAGAGGGCTGGTGCCTCACCGGAACAAATTTGCAGGGCTGCCACTTGGTCCAGTTACTCGACCTTCATTAAACATTATCGCCTGGATCTCCTATCAGCTCAGGAGCAGGCGTTTGGTCGTAAGGTCCTTCAGGCAGTTGTCCCTCCCTAGACTGGTAAGTTCTGGCTCATCGTCTCATGGGCTGTCCTGGAAG